>NC_090242.1:2317127-2442127 GCF_024489055.1 Chanodichthys erythropterus | reverse complement strand
ATTCAGAAGGAAATTACATAGAAATATGTTGAGGTTTCTGAATATCAACACCTTGCGATAGCAACGGTGTGTTTTTGGAGGATGCCATTTGCAATAATGCAGGTGATATCAAGCAGAAAATTAGCTGGCCCCATCTGGCCCAAAGTCAATGGCCTCTGAATTTTTCTCTTCAGGGAACTTGCTCTTCAAATACAGTCATGAAACCCATAATTTGTACCATCTAAAGTATTACAGTTTAATTCATGACAGATTTCACACCCTAATTCATCTCATTCTAATATTTGCATACAATTTATAAGCAAAGTGGAATAATCTTCCTGCTTTATTTACCCTTTGTAATGCTGACAGTACAAGGTGCTTAATACCTGTTGAGGAAAGGGGGGGGGGGGACACTAAGCACTATGCAAACATCATGTTGAGCCACACAGTGCTGAATAAAACTCAGCTTTGGCGAAACAATAATGGCATAGATTACCCGCCAAATGTCATACAAGCAGGCAGGGTTAGGATGCTATGAAGTGGGATCCACTGCCGGCTTGGCAAACAGAGGTGCGCTTCTCGCCTCGTTTGATAAATACGCATTTGCCAAATTGGATTTAGATAGGATGTTCTCTATCTAAGGTTCTACAGATGCTCATTTGCATGTAAGTTCAGTGTGGAGGCAACAGCATGGAGGGATGAGAGATTTCCCTCACAATAATGTAAAATCGCCCCTCTGCACCTGCAGTCGCATACGTTTTCATATAATTAAATCTGGCACAAACGCTCTTTCTCCTAAACTGAAAATATTGCCCTAAGGTAACAGATATGACGGATAAACTTAGATGTTAACCTTCTGAAGCATCATTTGCCAGAGATTGTGGATATAACTACTGTAAAAAGTAAAAAAAAAAAAGATTTAAAAAAAATAAAAAAATAAAAATAAATCATTAAATAACTCACTAAAATTTGTAAGAGGTACAAAAGTCACAACTTACAGTTCATTTACCTGCTTAAATTCAGACATTATGAATTGAATTACTGATGAAGAAAACTCAACAAACTCAACAAACTTACAAACTTACAAACGTATATGAATTAGCAACCAATTCGCCAAAACTTAAAATAGTTATGAATTGGCATGCGAGTGTGTGTTGTATATTTAGAAGTATCCACTGATATATTTGATGTTACAGATATGTGTTACAGCAGGGATGAGTCAGAATTGGGCTTCTACAAACAGGGTATTTATTCAGCCAAAGGATCAGAACAGCACACATGCATCAAACGATAGTAAAACAACAACAAGAACGGACAGGGAAGTGCAGGGAGTGAGTCCAACATAAAGGATGTGCTGATGATGATGATGATGAACAGGAGTAATGAATAAATCAAAAAAGAAATGCATGGTGGTCTATTATAATGAATTATTTCTGAGATTATTCATATAGTGTTGAATCACATACAGATAGTACTCAACCAGAATAAGTTATTTTGCCCCACGGGTAGAGTTTCAGCAGAAACATGTATTTTCTACATTTGACCTCTAAGTGTTGAGGCCATAACTTATTGATGTCAGTGCCAAATTCACTTCCATTATGTCAATAGTAAATCATAAATCATGTTATATTTCCTTGTTTGTTATCAAAGCATCAAGAAAGCACTGGTGACTAATTTGAATATGCTCTGTATATTATTATTTCCTATACTGGGGAACTATGGGGGCTTTGCCTGGGGGTGTAGGAGTGAATCAAAGAACTTTAGAGTTTGTTTACACCAGTTTAATGAACTTCAGGATATGTTGAGAAAGAGAGAGAGAGAGAGAGAGAGAGAGAGAGAGAGAGACCGATTGAAAGAATGAGAGATATCCTAACTTCAATTATTCTATACAATACATGATTTCACTGAACTGCAATGTGTGTATCCATAAAATAATACATTTTGGAGATTTCCTCTTGTTCATGTAAGACTATTGTTATTATTCTTTTTCTTTTCCTTTGACAAGACAGAGTATGTGACATTCACATTCATTTTACCTGAAGATTTTCACCATGTCATATCATTCTCTTTTTAGATAACCCTGGCATTGAGGTTCACCAGCAAAGACATGGATTTAAAAGAAAGGGAAGCAAAAGAAACCCTGACAATGAAGCTGAGACTGACATGACAGTACAACAACATCCAGAGTCTGCCCTAAAAGATAGCTCAAATATACGTTCAAAGACAAACATCCATCAAAACTAAAGGAGATTGAAAGGGCTGAGATGAAATGTCCTCTATATAGTCAAGGGAGTAATTGATGAAATCGTTCTAAAAACCGCTGCTTTTGAAAAACTAAATCGAAATTCTGTTTGATGCTAAATTGTTGTCTAGTGCTGCTGCTGCAAAAAAGAAAAAAAAAAAAAAAAAAAAAAAAAAAAAAGTGATATCTGTCAGTAATATGTAGCTATATAGGTCAGATATAAGTTAATTGATTTTTATCTTGCTAATGTGTCTGGTCTGGGTGGCAGCACTGTATGACGGAGTGCACAAACAAGATGATGTCTACCACCGTCTGCCAAACAAGTCACACCTCATTTGCATCAGGTCAGCCTACCGTGTCCATTTGACTCACGTGTGCAGTGACCTGAATGGGATTTAATTGGTGCTAAAACATTCCATCTGTCTTATTAAGCATGTGAGTGTCCCCATCCCACCTCCATATTTGTCCAAAACTGAGTGATTATTAACTGAACAATTTCAGACTGTCTGCGTAAGTCTGCCCAAAGCGCTAGGGTTAATTGAATCCAATTAGCAATGAAATATGTACAAATGGATTGTCACCTGGACTTCACAAGGGGTGTCTTTGCTGTTTTGAGTGTGAACAATTGGTAACAGGCTTAAAAAAAAAACAAAAGATAAACCCTATTTTAAACAGTAGTTGGTCCTCACAAGCAGAAACACAAATTGCCTTGTGCAGTCTTTCCTTTTTTCATGGTTGATCTGTCAAAGTACATCAGTTTTCAGCCTTTTCCTTCTTCAACTACCAAAGTTATCATCTTAAAATAAATTGGTGGGATAAAACGATTACACTCCCTTGGGTTTCTGGTGTTCCCAGCACCCTGGCACGTTTGATCTGGAATAAAGCCTCAGCGAAATGGGAAGCACCCCAACTGTACACTGGTAAGAGAGAAAGACAGTCGTTTAAATGAGGTTTCTTATCAACCAGCTGTTTATTCAGTCTGCCTACCGCTCACTGGGACCCTAATAATTCCACCCTCGCGGAAAAGATGTTATTTACAGGACCATATGGGGAGCACGGCCCTCAGGACTACATTATCGGGTGACAGGGTTATAACGCCGTAATCGCAATCACAAAAAAGCTGTTAACCTTACCCATGCTCACTGAACTTCCTTTAAGAGAGATGGAGACATGGAATAAATTGGTTTAATTATGGATCGCAATCACAAAATTACAGTATTTACATTGTGCTGATTACTGTAATAAATGTCTAATGGCAGGAATTCATCAATGATTAGAGCAATGCTTGCACAAATCAATCACCACAGACACACAGACAAACAAACCACCAATCATCATCAGTTATTATTCATAAATTTAAATAAATAAAGTTTTTGCCGGAGACACACCACATGATAATATACAATCTGAACTAATCTATATCATAAAAAGGTCAAATTATATGATGTTAGGTTAGTTCACCCAAAAATGAAAATTATATAATTTATTATTCACCCTCATGTCGTTCTACACCCGAAAGACCTTCATTCATCTTCGGAACACAAATTAAGATATTTTTGATGAAATCCGATGGCTCAGTGAGGCCTCCATTGCCAGTAAGTTAATTTTCATTTCCAGTGCCCAGAAAGCTACTAAAGACATATTTAAAACAATTCATGTGGCTACGGTGGTTCTACCTTAATATTATAATGTGACGAGAATACTTTTTGTGCACCAAAAAAACAAAATAACGATTTTTCAACAATATCTAGTGATGGCCGATTTCAAAACACTGCTTCGAAACTTTACGAATCTTTTGTTTCGAATCAGTGGTTCGGAGCGCCAAGGTCACGTGATTTCAGCAGTTTGGCAATTTGACACGTGATCCAAACCACTGATTCAAAACAAAAGATTCGTAAAGCAGTGTTTTGAAATCAGCCATCACTAGATATTGTTGAAAATTGTTGTTATTTTTGGCACACAAAAAGTATTCTCGTCGCTTTATAATATTAAGGTAGAGACACTGTGCTCAAATTAAAGGTGCCATCGAACGTTTTTTTTACAGGATGTAATATAAGTCTAAGGTGTCCCCTGAATGTGTCTGTGAAGTTTCAGCTCAAAATACCCCATAGATTTTTTTAAATTTTTTTTTTTTTTTAACTGCCTATTTTGGGGCATAATTAGAAATGCGCCAATTCATGCCGCTGCCCCTTTAATTGCTTTAATTTGCTAATATAACCCTCAAAATGGATCTTTACAAAGTGTTCGTCATGGAGCATGTCTAATCGTGTAAGTAAGATATTTATTTGGATTTTTACATTTGATTCTGAATGAGTTTGATAGTGCTCCATGGCTAAAGTTAACATTACACACTGTTGGAGAGATTTATAAAGAATGAAGATGTGTTTATGCATTATACAGACTGCAAGTGTTTAAAAATGAAAATAGCGACGGCTCTTGTCTCCGTGAATACAGTAATAAACAATGGTAACTTTAACCACATTTAACAGTACATTAGCAACATGCTAACGAAACATTTAGAAAGCCAATTTACAAATCTCTAAAAATATCATGATATCATGTCAGTTATTATTGCTCCATCTGCCATTTTTCACTATTGTCCTTGCTTGCTTACCTAGTCTGATGATTCGGCTATGCACATCCAGACGTTAATACTGCCTTTCATAATGTTGGGAACATGGGCTGGCATATGCAAATATTGGCGGCGTACACCCCGACTGTTATGTAACAGTCGGTGTTATGTTGATATTCACCTGTTCTTCGGAGGTCTTTTAAACAAATGAGGTTTATATAAGAAGGAGGAAACAATGGAGTTTGAGACTGTATGTCATTTCCATGTACTGAACTCTTGTTATTCAACTATGCCGAGGAAAATTCCATTTTCAATTCGATGGCACCTTTAATTGTTTTAATACCTTTCTGGGCACTGAAAGTGTGAATTAACTTGCTGGCAGTACAGGCCTCACTGAGCCATCAGATTTCATCAAAAATATTGTAATTTGTGTTCCGAAGATGAAAAAAGGTCCTACGGGTGTAGAACGACATGAAGGTGAGTAATAAATGACATTACTTTCATTTTTGGGTGAACTAACCCTTTAAGACACTAATGTCGTATCACATCAGGTCAGTTTCATCACCCTGTTCGACCTTTTGCCCCCTTAAATTTTATATTATATAATTTTGAAATTAAAAATGTGCTCATCCTAGAAGATGCATATTCAAGTCATAGTATATAAAGTGAATTTTTATCAGAATAAATGTTCCAGAACATGTTGTGCAGGAACTACAAGGGCAGTGACAAGTATTCCAGTTCATTTTTGACAATGTCTTTGATCATGTGCCAACTCTGCAAGCCAAATTTCTGATATAATTAAATAAGAAAGTAGAATGCTAAAAGACACAAAAATACCTCAACCCCTCACCAACACCCTTCATAATAATTTTGAAAACACTCTCCACTCCAATAATCTAATGACCCATGACGGAACCCTGGTGCACGCCAGCAGCTAAATCCAGCCCTTGCTTTTGGCAGTGTCTTGAAATAACCGCTGACACTGACGGAGTGGGCCAGGTGGCACCAGCTGGAATAGATGCCACTGTTGATTGATAAAGTGCCGCGGGTGTTGCCGGACCAACACTTCACTTCTGTCCCCTGTATACTCCTGTTCTGACCATCACAGGGTCAGCCAGGTCAGTCCAACCAACACAACATTAGCTTCAATACACCAGCTTGAAGACACTGTGATTGGCCTGTTGGGATGTACATCTAATGTACAGACCCAGCATGAGCAAAATAATGACAGGAGACAATGAGGCATTAAAATGTCATTTGGAGGAAACTGCTGTGTGATCGTAGAAGTCCAGTTTAGCCCAGTTATGACACATCGTTCCTCCCTCCACTTTGGCGGTTTAAATAGTTTAACATTCATTAGGCAAAAATGTCTGACCTCAGCATGTGGCAACTGACCAATCAGGATTAATTAGTCCAAAGAACCATGTAATAATGAGTTAAATGAGTTAACTTATTTTCCCGAAAAAAAGAGTACAGTTGAGGCACATTCAGAATTTTTGCACATTTTTATCACTTTTTTGACCTTTAAATGTATAATTTTGTATAGGTACCGTAAATATTATTTAAATATATTTATCTAATAAAAATGTACACTTATTTTATTTCAGCTATAGGTGCAAAGGCAACATTTCTCAGTTTTGTTTATACATAGACATTAAAACATAATAAACATTACTAATATTTTAGCTAAAATTAAAATGAAAAAAAGAAAATATATCAAAAATCTAATTCAAAATATTAACAAAAACTATAATAGTGTTTCAATGATACTTAAATAACACAGATTCACTTTTTAATGCATTATACACACACTTCATGGAAAGTTTTACTATGAGGGCCTTTGTCAGCTGATGTAAAACTCTATTTCATAAGCATCATCCTCTGTGCTGGAGGACATTTCATTGCCTTTTATTTCATTAAATACTCACCAAGACTCTCTCAAACAAGAAAACAGAGGAACGCATTCAAGAGGAGACGTTCCAAGCATTACACCTGATGAATTTAGCATCAACCTGAGATGAATTCTGATTGGTTGGTCAAAGCCCAAATGCCTCTGAGGCAAATGAAATCGATCCTGTTTTTTTTTCAGGTCATCTCCTCAATCAATCAGAGGTGATAGGCTCAGTAAAATCAATATCAATTTCAAAGGTGTATAGTACATCCTTTGTCAAAATACAGGACCACTTGCACTACAAATCAAAATAACAAACTGTGTAAACATACAAAAAGATAACCAATATGTAACATAATATAATATATCTGCCAATATTTATAGTTAGATGCTTTTTCCACATTTGTTTATTTTTTTTTCAGTAAATTTATATTATATTATATTATATTATATTATATTATATTATATTATATTATATTATATTATATTATATTATATTATATTATATTATATTATATTATATTATATTATATTATATTATATTATATTATATTATTAACGGCAGTGTTAACTCATGTAAATTCATTGTTCATTGCGATTAGTTTTTCACTGTAGGTTTTCTAAATATTAAACCCATGAAACACAGTGCTGTATACCAAAAAGCTGAGATTAGTTTTCTAAGATTTCTGGAAATGCAACACCTCTCAAAATTCAAGCGGTTGGCAAAGGGAATGCATTTTTCCTCAAATCCATAACCACACAAATAAAATAGGAACTTATTGGTATGCAGACTTTTTTATGAACACTTTCCAACTTCAGATATCCAATCTACTAAAAAGGAGTGTGGCTACAACCAGCCAAGCGGCTCACAGCACTACCTCATCTTAACATGGAATACATTTTTTATTTAAAAGTGAAGCGAAAATTAATTTGAGCCTCAAAGATAGAGTTACCACCCATTTATAAATGTCACTACGTATGCGGGTTGTCCGGTGTACTGCTTTATCTCGTTCCAGAGTGGGAGCACAATAACACATCCTCCAGAAGCCAATGATTCACAAATTACATTCTCAAGCTGGGAACAAAACTGGAGGAGAAAGCAAACATAAAAAAAAAAAAAATAATCTCATACAAATGATACAAATTAGGAAGAAGTCACAAAACAAAATAATATGATGCATGTGAGCTGCATTCTGTCATGTAGAGATAGTGATATTTAAATGAAATCACACCAAGCCTGAAAAATATATATGTAATATAATAGGCTATAATAGGCTATAATAGGCTATAATAGGCTATAATAGGCTATAATATAATATAATATAATATAATATAATATAATATAATATAATATAATATAATATAATATAATATAATATAATATAATATAATATAATATAATATAATATAATATAATATAATATAATCACATGTATGTTGGTTTGGTTTATTTCAAGTTCCTGTTTCATTTGTTCCCATTTTCCCACCACTATTTATTTTCCATGGTTTCTAAGTAGTTCACACCTGTTCCCTCTTCTGTTGATTAGTTTCCCTTGTGTATTTAAGCCCTTGGTTTTTCTCAGTTCCTATAGTGTTAACGTTGTGTTATAGCGTGTAGTGCTTTGTTTCCCACTGTGATTATTAAAAGTTAGTTTAATCATGTTCCTGTGAGCTCTCTTAGATTGCTGCATCTTAACCATTACAGAATACTAGACTAAGATTAGATTTGGCCATAAAATGCTGGATTTACCTGCTGTGTGCCTCGTTCTGCTGAAGCAAGGAGAGCACTCCCTTGAGGATCACACAATGCACTTTTTAGATCTGACATACCTCACCCACTATCCTGACTGCTTGCTGAGGCTAGAAAAATACATAGAGCGGTCAGAATAGTGGGTGAGGCATGCCTGCCCACGGACCATCCTAAGGGAATTTCTCCACTTTCTTGAATGAGTGCTATGCCAAAATGACACTCTCTTTACCGTCTGCCCAGCAGAAGAAGACCCTGCCAGCTCCACTCCAGACCCACAGCCCAGCCAGACTTCAGCCACGCCCACCTCAGACCAAGAACCTGAGCCCACTGCCAATGTCAGAACTTAATACTGAGGCCATCTTCATCCCAGAGCCTGAGCTAATTCAAAATATTATTACCACATTTATGTTGGTTTCATTGTGTTGGGTTTTAGTATTGGTTAGTTCTAGTTCCTGTTTCATTTGTTCTCATTTTCCCACTACTAGTTAATTCCCATGTTTTTTTATTTGTTCACATCTGCTCCCTGTTCTGTTGACTGGCTTCCCTTGTGTATTTAAAGGGATAGTTCACCTAAAAATGAAAATTACCCCATAATTTACTCAGCCTCTAGCCATCCTAGGTGTATATGACTTTCTTATTACAGAATCAGAGTTATATTTAAAATATCCTGGCTCGCCCAAGGTTTATAATGGGAGTGATTGGAGGATGAGATTTTGAAGCCCAAAAAGGTGCATTCATCGATCATAAAACATACTCCACGTTGCTCTGGGGGGTTAATAAAGGCCTTCTGAAGTGAATCGATGCATTTGTGTAAGACAAATATAAATTAGGAATACACTTTATGATCGATAAATGCACTTTTGGGCTTCAAAATCTCATCCTCCATTCACTCCCATTAAAAATCTTGGAAGAGCAAGGATATTTTTAATATAATTCTGATTGTGTTTGGGTCTTATACACCTAGGTTGGCTTGAGGGTGAGTCAATTATGGGTAATTTTAAATTTTGGGTGAACTATCCCTTTAAGCCCTTGATCTTCCTCTGTTCTTGTCTAGTTTTAAAAGTGCCCGTTTTTCACAAGATGTAATATAAGTCTAAGGTGTCCCCTGAATGTGTCTGAAGTTTTAGCTTAAAATACCCCATAGATTTTTTATTATTCAATTTTTTAACTGCCTATTTTGGGGCATAATTAAAAATGCGCGAGTTCAGTGCGTGTCCCCTTTAAATGCTCGCGCTCCCTGCCCCCAAGCTCGCAACTCTATAATACATTGCATAAACAAAGTTTACACAGCTAATATGACCCTCAAAATTGATCTTTACAAAGTGTTTGTCATTCAGCATATCAGATCATGCAAGTATAGTATTTATTTGGATGTTTACATTTGATTCTGAATGAGTTTGATAGTATGCTGTGGCTAACGGGGCTGAAGCTAACGTTACACACTGTTGGAGAGATTTATAAAGAATGAAGTTGTGTTTATGAATTATACAGACTGCAAGTGTTTAATAATGAAAATAACGACATGGCTCTGGTCTCCATGAATACAGTAGGAAACAATGGTAACTTTAACCACATTTAACAGTACATTAGCAACTTGCTAACGAAACATTTAGAAAGACAATTTACAAATATAAAATATCTTGATATTATGGATCATGTCAGTTATTATTGCTCCATCTGCCATTTTTTGCTATTATCCTTGCTTGCTTACCTGCATAAAGTCTGTTGATTCGGCTGTGCTGCTCCAGACGTTAATACTGGCTTGTCTAATGCCTTGAACATGGGCTGGCATATGCAAAAGTTGGGGGCGTACATATTAATGATCCCGACTGTTGTGTCATGGTCTGTGTTATGTTGAGATTCGACTATTCTTCAGAGGTCTTTTGCACAAATCAAATTTACATAAGAACGAGGAAACAATGGTGTTTGAGACTCACTGTATGTCATTTCCATGTACAGAACTCAAATTATTTAACTATGCCGAGGTAAATTCAATTTTCAATTCTAGGGTACCTTTAACGTTGTGTTATAGTGTGTAGTGCTTTGTTTCCCTTTGTGTTTATTAAAAAAAGTATAATCGCTTATAAAGTTTAATCATCTTCCTGCCTGCTCTCTTGGATTGCTGCAGCTTAACCATGACTATAATATAATATTTGTTTGTAATACTGTATATATTACATTTTATGATTGTGGATAAAAATCAAAACTGCATAAGTTCCAAGGTCACCTAGGTCAATAAGAACTATGATTATTTATTTTCTATCAATCAATGTTTAAATGACATGACTGGAGAGCAGTGCAATACATATTCATAAGTAATAGATTCAAGCAGCCAGGGGTGATTGACAGTTGAGATGTATGAGGGGTGTTTCTGAGCCATTGTTTCATAATACCTCCCAACTTCCATTCAGACAACACAATATTCCTTCAGTTAATTGCTTGTCAGGAAAGCATGCAGGTCTGAGACAGTGATATAATGCCTTTGCTTTGTTGACTGGCAACAAGATCTGTCTCAAAACTTGCTAATGAAACAGATGCGGGGAAACTTCCAACTCAAGAATGATGACTTTGCCACTCATTTAAAAAAAACAACAACAACAACAACAACAAAAAAACTTAAATGCACAAGTACGGATGCACTGTGAAATAGAAAATTGGCCAGTTTAAGCCAAAAGATGCTGGCGCTGTTAGAGATAAACACCTGTGGAACATTTCTTCCAGATGGTGCTAATGAAAAAAAAAATTTAAATGACAATATTATTTATGTTGTAACTTATGTTTAGAAGTCACAAAGAGAGTCATAAAGCAAATTCTTAACTGCTAGTGAATGTATTATATTTGCTTTGATGCCTCTTTTGTGATCTGTAATTACTATAGAATTTGCCTCACGCTGTACCTTATAATTCACAGCTTGTGATTAGATTGCTGTGCAAATTGACATCAGCAGCTGTGTTCTGTTACATAACAAACATATGGCTTTCCAAAGACCAAAAGCAAAGCAAAAAAAAAAAGCTTATGAAAAGTCAAATCTATATAATTATGAATAAGATGCGCAAATGTGAATTGAGGACTTCAGCAAAAATACTACAAAAATAATACTATTTTCCTGTGATATAAGAACAATCCCAGATATATTCCAGAATAACGGGTTAACGTGTAGTGCAATCCGACAATAAAGATTTGTGATGCAGAATGACAAAACGAGCAGACTTGAACACTGAGATAACACAAAACAACTACTGTTGAAAACAGAAGGCTTAAAGGATTAGTTCACTTTTAAATAAACTTTTGCTGATAATTTACTCACCCCCATGTCATCCAAGATGTCCATGTCTTTCTTTCTTCAGTCGAAAAGAAATTAAGGTTTTTGATGAAAACATTCCAGGATTTTTCTCCATATAGTGGACTTCAATGGGCACCAAATGGTTCAAGGTCCAAATGACAGTTTCAGTGCAGCTTCAAATGGCTTTAAATGATACCAGATGATACCAGATGATGAATAAGGGTCTTATCTAGCGAAACGATCAGTCATAGCTGGGCACCGCAGACAGGTGGCGAATGTCGCCGCCAGTGTGTGTTCACTCATAGAAAACAATGCGTTCGAATTTTAAAGACATGGCGCGGAGATGAGCTTCGCGTCTGGTGTGCAACCCCCTTAAAACGCTGTTGCTCAGTAATGGTGGAAATCCATTTTGTCCGGTAAAGCCGAGATCAGACTGCACAATTTTCAAAGTAGTCGAGTCACTGTTCTTTTCACACTGCATGACTATCTTGGCCAGCATTCAGTCGCTGCTGTGTTCAAACTGCACGATGGATCAGCGACAGAGAGTTTCACACTGCATGACTTTACAATAGGAAGAATCGCCGACAACTCTGTCTGGCACGCAAACTACGTTTCACAACCAAACACACATGTGACAAGGAAACAACGCGATATCACGCATGCAAGACCGGAGTTCTCACGTAAGACTGGGATTATTATTAAAAATGGTAACCCGCAAGAAGCTTGCAATACGAATTATCTGTGCACTGATTTGCAGCGAAAACAAGAAAAAGAAAAGAAGAATATGAAACAAAGCCATGATTTGCTGATATTGTGGTCTATAACTCCTCCCCGAACTCCACGCTGCTCTGTATCTTGCTCTCTCATTGGCTGTCGGTCATCGCCGATGTAGTTTTCAGTCAGAACACTTTTCACACAGCAGGATTTTGAATCTTCGACAGGTCCAGATATTTAGCATGCCAAATATCTCACGGGCGTCAGCGACTCATCTGTGATTCTCTCAGATCGCGTCTTTGCTCATTCACACGGCGTGATTGTCACTCGCGTGAACGAGCACCGATTTGCCTGTAATTTTGGGCATTTGTCGCTGATTTCTTAAAACCTGTTGGTGAGCCAAAATCGGGACTAAAATCGTGCAGTCTGAACCCGGCTTAATGCAGCGAGATGGAAACAGGCCTCACCGACTGATTTTAATGGCGGGACTGAAATGGTCCAGTCGTGGCAGCATTGAGATTCTTCCTCTGTTGGCAATGGTTGGCATTTGCCACATGTGCACCACCACGTCTCATTAGGTCTTCGTCTGCCCGATGCTTGAGTAGTGTGTGTCGCCACAGCAGTCTCTTCCATCTACCAAATTTCTTCCTATGTGTATTCTGGTTCAAAAAGGTAGGGCAGGGCAAAAAACTCATCTTCTTCTCAAAGTTCAAAATCGTCCGACATTGTTGTTTTACTTTTTTTGTAAATGGCGTTTGACTTAGTATTTGCACGTTCAACTTGTAAACACCGACTCGGTACTTCCGCCTACGTCAAGCGTGACCTTTTCAGCGTAATTGCGTATTACGTGACGTCACAAACGCACATTGCAGAACAGAGCATGGTGAGCATTTTTGCTTATAAAAATTCAACTTTTTTTTTTATTTTTTTTTTTAATGACCGATCGTTTCGCTAGATAAGACCCTTATTCATCATCCGGTAGGCTATTGTTTAAAGCCTTTTGAAGCTGCACTGAAACTGTCATTTGGACCTTGAACCGTTTGGTGCCCATTGAAGTCTATTATATGGAGAAAAATCCTGGAATGTTTTCATCAAAAACCTTAATTTCTTTTCAACTGAAGAAAGAAAGACATGGACATCTTGGATGACATGGGGGTGAGTAAATTATCAGCAAAAGTTTATTTAAAAGTGAACTTATCCTTTAAATACACTGTGATGATTATTAACGGAAACAAAGAACAGGTGAGAACTAGTTAGTATCCATCAAAACCAAAGAACTAGAACTAAAACAGAGGCAGCATGTGAAAACCATGAACTAAACAGAACATTATAAAGAAACTATGAAACTAAACAAGATATGATGGTGAAAAAAAAGTTGTATTATCTTATGCTATATTGTGCTCAAATAAATTAATAAATACATACATTTTAAAGTGCTTGTGCATTATTGAGCTCATTAATCCTTCTTATCTTTATTAAGAGTCTCAGAAAATATTTATTAAAACCTGCTGAATAAAAGTGATAAATGTGTCCAGTTGAACTTCTGAGCACTTAGCCTGTCTGTTTGCACATTCTGAGCAGAGAAGATGACAGCTCACTAATGCAAACACCACGTTTCCCCTTTAGAATCCAGCAAGCGAAACTTGACCTTCTCAGATGGATCTTGTTAGGTCATTTGTTAATGTAACTGTTTCTATGCACTTCAAAGGCACCCTTCATATCTGCAATTACTGCAGAGATATTCTCAACCACTGAGCATGCTGGGATTTCTTACAATAGCCTATCCTTGCACTTAATGTTCATTAATTTCAATCACAACCACGATGATGCCAAAATGCCTTGTTATTAATAAGGAAACTAATCACAAGCTTCAACAAACAATGTTGCGGCAATCAGTCCTTTTCAGTTTCATTAAGCAGCCAATTCTTATAACATTTAGAATCATACATTATAACTTATACTGATAAATGCCTCAAAACATAAAACATAAGACAACTCAGGATCCCAATGAATTTTATTGTATGGACAAAAACAACAACCAAAAATTAGTTTGTGTTCCACAGTGGAAAGAAAGTAGAGGTTTGGAATGACATGATGGAGTACGGTGACCACCTGGTTATTTCTCTGTTGCAGGACAATAGTGATTTTGCAGGACAATGCAGGACACGTGTGTGAGAGATAAATTTACTATTATTATAGTAAATATTGATTTACATTAGCTGGAAAGCCTGTTTGCCATCACATTTGATGATAACGTTTTACATCGCCAAAAGAGCTTTGTTAATTGTGACCGGCTCTGTGACTGGCACTCAATTTGCCCAGGCTTGAGTAATACAGTGTGATTTTCTCTAATCTGATTAACAGGCTAGTAGATAAAAATCACATTTTATGCTAAAATAAATTTTCTTAAAGGGATAGTTCACCCAAAAATGAAAATCATCCTATGATTTACTCCCCCTCAAGCCACCCTAGGTGTATATGACTATCTTCTTTCAGACAAACTCAAACGGAGTTGTATTAAAAAATATCCTGGCTCTTCCAAGCTTTAAAATGGTAGTGAATGGTGCTCAAGATTTCAAAGCCAAGTGCATCCATCCATCATTAAAATAATCCACACGCCTCCAGAGTGTTAATACAGGCCTTTTGAAGTGCGACGATGCGTTTTAATAACTGGCTTCCGGCAATGGCCATACGCAAGTAGAGTTCAGGTAGAAGAGTGACCTCTGACCTGACGTATGGCATAGGATGTAGGAGTAGATTAAGCTTAGGTGAGAATAGATGCCTCTCGTGGTTCAAACAAAGAGGGCTGGGCAACAAACTCAAGCTCCTCTTCTCTTATATCAAAATCCACTGACAATTATCTTTAAAAATTCTAATTTTAAACATCTAATTCATGACCAGTGTTTTGTTTTGCTTTATCCTTTGCATTTCCGCATTCGTCATGTGTTGGGTCAGAGGTCATTCTCCTGCTGAAACTTGACTCATGTACGACCGTCACCAGAAAGTTTTTCTTACAAGAACCCATCGCTTCATTTCAGAAGGTCTTTATTAACCCCCTGGAGCCGTATAGATTACATTTGTACTTTTTGGGCTTCAAAATCTCAAGCACAATTCACTACAATTATAAAGCTTTGAAGAACCATGACATTTTTTATATAACTCCGATTGTGTTCATCTGAAAGATGATAGTCATATACACCAAGGATGGCTTGAGGGTGAGGGTTAGTTTTCCTTTAAGTAGTGACTTTATTTTCCTTTGTTAGACTTTGCAAACAATATATGTGTTTTACGGATTCAGTGCATCTTGAACTTGTATTTTTTTTTGTTGGATCTTGCAGGCTTAATCAGGATGTCAATCAGTACATGTTTAGAAGATGTCCGACTTTTGGTCGTCATCAGTGGGAAAAAAAATGCATGAATGCATTGGTTGCTTATTATCCCACGCTAGCTAGAACATAATGGCTGCGAAAATAGATTTTAGACGCCACATGCATTTTCAGTATTAGATTTCTTATTGTGGTGTTTTAATTTCAGGGAAGAATACAGACATAATTGAAATGTGGGTGCTGCTTACGTCTTGCAGAATGAGGGACAAAGCTCTTAATTTTGGGACTTTTTGTCACCCTATGATGGAGGGAGAGACATGAGGGAATCTGATTCGTCAGGATGATGCCCACTACAGCAGTTTGCAATGCACTGCCACAAGCGAATTTCTAAATATCAGAAATAAAAAATTGCATTTGAAAATAACGTACAACCTACATTAAAACCTACCCCAAACCCAACTTATAGTGTTAACAAAAGCGAATGTGAGATGAAAATGCATTTGCTGAAGCAACCATGGCATTTTTGCTTCTACAAGTCTTTGAGTTATTTTATCGTGCAATGCTCTGCATTGTAAGTGCAGTGCTGTACCAGTTGAGCTACTGAGCAAGTTTACATATTATCATAGCAGCGATATATATGGAGCTGGTTAAGTGATGCAAACACCAAAATGTATTAGTTTTGTATCTTTTTTAATCAATAATCTGCTTCTGTAATCATGCCTTGTGTGAAAAGAGATCAGAGTTGTTGGCGTTTTACTGTCTCTAATGTTCATTTCAGCTGGAAACTGCAGTGAATAATATGTATAGCTATGTTTTGGAGTTTTGTAAAAATATTGGTACCTGTTTAGGCAGGTTTTTTCCCATGAGCCTATGTTGCAAAATTCAGTATAAAGATATAATACCAAAATACAGCAAATCAAATAGGTTCAAACACTTTTCACAGCACTGTAACCCTAAATTCAGAGGGAGCTGAAAGGAAAGGAATGTCGTTCCAGGAATATGTCCTACTTGTGCAAATCACGTTAAGCCCAATGCAGAGCCGGAACATCTCTGCACATGGTTAGCTGTGTGTTGTAGCAAAGAAACACTAACATATGTAAAGACCTAATTGAATTGCTAAATTATACCTCATTCACAGGTCTGCTTGTAAAAATAACGTTGTGGAAATAAAAATAAAAAAAAACTAGCAAACATCCTGCTGTCTCCTTGACAGCATTTGTTCTTCTTCCACATTGTCTATTCTGTCATCCCTTGCCAAAATATGTTTTATTTTCTCACTCGCTCCATGAGCATACCAACAAACTTCCAATTAACTAAAGAAAGGCAGGAGAAAATCATCAATAAATCTAAAGAGATCTGACACTGAAATGTTTCAGAGATGTTTTTCCCCTTCCTCTCAATTGCTGGGGCTTGTCATTTTTTTTTTAACACTATCCTTAATTATCTTCCTCATAATTCTCTTCTCTTCTCTTCTCTTCTCTTCTCTTCTCTTCTCTTCTCTTCTCTTCTCTTCTCTTCTCTTCTCTTCTCTTCTCTTCTCTTCTCTTCTCTTCTCTTCTCTTCTCTCTTCTGAGGAAAGACGCTCTGGGCTGAGAAATAATTATCTAATTATATGGCAACTGGGCACAATAGGTGTACATTTAGCACACCTGTTTTAAATCCCATCTGCCCTGACCACTGACATTCACGGTCATTAACACACTGCATTCTGGGATATGGGAGAGTTAATCAAGTCTTTTGTCGAGGAAATGGACCTTGGCTTTGGGACTGATGAAAGTTATGCTATGTTACCGGTCGGGGTGGTGGGATAGCGCAAACATCACACTAAATCTTCTTCTGAAACCCAAAAGAGCAGGATCTATGCACAGCAGTTGTTTTAATAATTACAAACTAACGGGCCGTTTACACAACATTTAAGACTTTTTATGAGCTTTGGCCATTCATTTACACAACAACAGTGTACTGAGGGCCTGAAAATGCAAACTTTTGAAAACGGGTTTCAATGTGCAAGTTTTTGAAAATGATATTGTTATTGTCTCTGTGTAAACTACAAAAACACGAATTTGTGAAAACGGTGACGTCATGCGCATGTTTATTATGTGTTCAGTCTGAAGGCATGTAGTGTTTCTTTACAAATTGACATCGCCAACTACTGGCCTGGCAGCATAATACAGAGTTTTTAGTTGTTGTCGTGGATCTGTGTGAACCGGGACCATTTTGACAACTAGGGGTGTTGAAATTAACACTCTTGGGTCGGCGGTCACGCCCGCGTGATCACGGCGTTTTTTTTCTAACCAGTGTGAAAGAGACTCAAAATACTCTGTCAATGTTGCACATACAATTAAGAGTTATACACCATTTTGTGGAATAATTTCTTTTATTTGTGTACACTCAGAGCAACAACAAAATGTTGTGCTTTTTGTAAAATAAACAAAACTAACATGATGTGTGATCTCTCGTCTCCCTCTGAACGAACTCCAATCTGATAGTTCTCAGAAAATGAACTGTAACTTAGTGAATACTAATGACAAAAAAATTAGACTTATGCCTAAAAAAACATTGAAATGTCAGGTTTTAAATTGTGTAAGTCAAATCGAAAACAAATATTCTGTGTTTATGTAATCTGTATGAAAAGAGAGCCATGTCAGAAGTCCGTGATTCAGCTCATTATCCGCTAATGCGGCCACGCCCACGGAGCCAGCGCTATTCAGAGGCAAATTCAGTCAATACATGCATTCATCATCTCAATCGTGTATTTATTGTCTTGAAAAGTGTTTTGAATAGCCATAGTTAGCGATCTCTGGCCTCTGTTAGTTCGGTTAGTTCCTTGATTGCCTATTCTTCGTTAGTGCTCAGGCATTTGTGGACTAAAGGTGTACAGAGCGCCCTCCGGCTGCAAGTATGAATTCAAAACACAGTATCCAGCACTAATAGTAATGACAATAAATCCTGAATAAATATTACTCTTCTTTATAGAAAATTGACAAACATATGAGAATCCATCAGTATTTCTCCAAATGTGCATTCTTTTAAGCTAAAAGCCTATATGAAATGCCTTAGAGGTAACATAATTGTTCAGACACTTTGCATCACAGAAATACATTATATTTTAAAGAATATAATAGAATACCATTATTTTAAATTGTAATAATATTTCACAGTATTGCTATTTTTTCTGTATGTTTGATTTACATTATGATGAGATTTGAGACATGATCAAAAGAGGGTTTTTTCACAGCCTACTTGACTGAAAGAGCTCATTATTCATGCAGCTCATTAGAGCTCTTTATGCAATTCTTTTGTCTTCTCAGGTGAGAATCACCCATTATTCATGATTATTCACGCCTCCACGCATACTGTGTTTCTTGACCAAAGATGTTTTAGAAAATTTAAATCTCTCTATTGTTTTATATGAACAAGCAGGCAGCATCATTTTTACCTCATTTTGAAGCAAAAACTCTAGTCTACAACCTCAAATACCCAGAAGTCTTGTGAACACAGATTTAATATATATTTTTTGGCCTTATTTCAGTGACTTAAGTTTTTTTGTTTTTTTCAATAACCACGCATAAATGTTATTCCTTCAAAAACACAAACATGTACATACATGTTCCTCACATATTATTGTAGCCTAGTTTGTTCTGAATACAGTGTAATGACACTTTTTCCATTAATATGTTTATGAACAACTGAAAAAAGCACAAATGTCAGGGCATGTCAAAACTTCTCCAAGGCCCCAAAAATCCTCAGACCCCTGAGGGTTAACATTAAAAGTAATATTTTATTGTTATTATTATTGTTGTATTTGTATTAATTTTATGACAAAACAACGTTATAAAATTTCAAGGCTGTGAATCAAAACCAGTGAAGAACCATTGCTATTATTATAGTATGTACAATACAGAATCTGACTGAGATGCATGAATCATCCTTTGCAGAATATCCAATATTCTACAGTCTCCACGGCAGGGTAGGATAAGAGATTTGCAATGCTATGCCAGATATTTTCCTAAACTGAAGTCCTTCAAACCAGTGCGGAGGTCGAGGTGAAGACATAAACTACATTAGACAGTGGACAGAGGGTATCCTTCACAAAGACAGACCTTCAGGACAGAGAGAGAAAACAGAAGGAAGAAGAAAGCAAAGTGAGCTCCTCTGAAGGACAGGGAGGGAGATGAGAAGAAATCAAAAGGCTTAGGCCACGAGCCAGAAAAACAGAGACGGAGGCTGTGAAAGCGCATCAGGGATAAAAGAAAAACATAATTTTCCAAACGTGACAACATAAGGAAAGATTCTCACACCCTCTGGGGCTCCTCGCTGCATGAAACCTGCAGAGAGATACCAAATACTGGGCTTTTTTATACCAACATTTTTTTACATTTGCACAAGACACTGCAATCAATATTTTTGCAATCAATTTTCTTAATCAATATTTTTGTCTTTTTTCCAAGAGAAAATATCAAAACATGCTTAAAGCAAAATAAATTTGAGAACCTGAAGCACAATTGCAGAAGAAATTAGGTCTTGTTATCTAAATATATACACTACCGCTCAAAAGTTTGGGATCTGTAAGATTTTGTTTAATTTTAAAAGAAGTTTCGTCTGCTCACCAAGGCTGCATTTATTTAATTAAAACTACAGTAAAAACAGTAATATTGTGAAATATTATTACAATTTAAAATAACTGTTTTGTATTTTAAAATATTTTAAAATGTAATTTATTCTTGTGTTGGCAAAGCTAAGTTTTCAGCATCATTACTCTCTTCAGTGTCACATGATCCTTCAGAAATCATTCTAATATGATGATATGCTGCTCAAGAAACATTTGTTGTTTACAATTTGTGGTACACAAAAATATTTGTATACAATTTTTTTTTTTTTTTTTCAGGATTTTTTGATGAATAGAAAGTTCAAAAGAACAGCGTTTATTTGAAATATAATCTTTCCTAACATTATCATTGTCTTTACTTTCACTTAAGAAAACTAAATAATAAAAAAAAAAAATAAAAAAAAAATAATAATAAAATAATAAAAAGTTTTAGTTTTTGTTTGGATATATAGTATATTATAAATTTTGAAACCCTTACAGTATGCATGCATTTAACATGAATTTGCCACTAAATAGTAATGATGGGTTAACTAGACTCTATTGCATTTTTTTTACCAATATTTGCCAATATTACCAGCTAAAATATAAACCAAATAAACTTCAAAAATATATATCAAGCTAAGCTAAAACTAACAATAATAATAAAAAATACTAAACTAAACTAAACTAAAATAGAAATAAGAGCTAAATTAAAAACAATTTAAAAAATGACACTATAACAACCCTGATCCAGACCTTTTGATTCAAGACAATACTTTTTTCTGCAGTTTTTATTCAAATATTGAGACAAATAAATCAACTGCATAATATAATGTAATGAATATCAGTCTAACAAAACTATGTGTGCCTTCAAATAAGACAAACTAACACTTCCCTATATATTATTCCAAAAACAGTAGGCAAAAATTCCCTGGATGACCTAATTATTCTGGTGAAAAGTGCGCATTCGCTGGACATTTTACTATCCCATGAGGCCATGAGAAGGGAATTTATGAATGGAAGTGAAGCGACACAACCGATTCTGGTAGGTCAAATGACAGTAACAACATGGCGGATGTAGTACATTCAAATTTCCTTCATACTATATTCATACTACATAGAGCGTAGTTTCAAATTTCAAATGTAGTATATTCTCAGTATGTGATTTGGACACAGAGCTTGACTGTCGGTCACCATCAAATCCTTGTCTTTTCTCTGCATGCTTTATAGTCACACCATAACACCTCTCACCAGGCCTTCATATATGGAAGTAAAATAATGCCAAATGTTTTTGAAATAAAAAGCTTGTTGAATTGCACTATTTGAAAAAAATATGCATTACATTAGCTGTACTTGCATTTAGATGCACTGTATTTTTAAGGCTTGCATTTTTATGGGCTGAAATTCAACATGGTCGTATATTTAGGCTGTGAATATTTCAATTAAAAATATTTCACACACATTTTCATTATTAAAAATTCAATAATTCATATTCACCTTTTAGATTTCACTTCCAAAATATTCATTCTGTTTAAAAATACAACCTATAAAATTCAACTAGCAATTTTCAGTCCATTTTATTTCGCTTTACAAATTCGCTTCCACAAATTCAGTGGCTCAAATTCGGCAGAAAATTCAACATTTCACATCCGGGAACTGCAGGAAGAGCAGTAGAGTGCCGATGCATCATCTCTATCTGCTGTTGGTCTTCTTCACCAGCAGGTGCCGCTAGCGGCTGTTTAAGACGAGATCACGGCTAGTAAGTCATCATTCATTCATAAAAACGGATTTACAGAAATGGAGCAAGCGGTAAGTGAATGTGTGATGATTATCAGGGCCAGTATAAATGCAGAAAAGCTGATAAAGACACAAAAGCTGCATTTATGTTTAATTCAGTGTATTTACGCTTACTTTCCCTGTGTAGCTACAGCTTTCTCTCCAGTGAACAAGATAACGTTATTGCCCGATGCTGGTGTATAGATCAAACGTTAAATCTGAGATAGACATATATTTTTCTCTGTTGTTTAGTTTCCTTAACTTTATATCGCAGCGCTGTGTTGTAATACTAGGGCTTCCCTCATCCGTCATAGGATTGCCCTGCCATCAGGACATATAAACTCTTAACACAGCTTAATGGACTCGTACAGTGATATAAAAGACCAAACTCGCACCTCATTTGTGATGTAGGTTAGACTATATAGGCTCCAAGAAAGCAGATACTGGCATTAAGTTGATTTGACGCTGAACGTTTGATTATGATATTCGCAAATTTAGGGACTGTCTCTAAAGTTACAACATTATATATTCACGTTTCTACCTTCAATAGCATTTAAAGAGAATGACTTAGTCACAAAACCAACTGTAAATTGTTCATCTAGGTGTCAGGTATAATGCAAACCTTTTAGATTTTTGATGTTTATTAAAATAAAAGGTAACACTTTATATTAAATAGTTGATATGAACGAACAATGAACTGCACTTCTACAGCACTTACTAATCTTTGTTAATGTTAATTCCAGCATTTACTAATACATTATTAAAATCAAGAGTTGTATTTGTCAACTTTAGTTAATGCACAGTGAAGTAACATGAACAATGAACTGCTGTATTTTTATTAACGTTAACAAAGATTAACAAATACAACAACAAATGTGTTGCTCATGGATAGTTCACATTAGTTAATACATTATGAACCTTACTGTAAAGTGTTTCCAAATAAACTGTTAAGTAATATGTAAAGATTGCTATGTATTTCACTACTGTATTGGATCATACAAAAAAATGCCATAATTTAAAGCTCAATAGCATTTGATGAGAATGATTTACAATCACCAAAACTACCTGTGAAGTGTTCATCTATAGGTGCCAGGTCGAAGAGTGATGCACCCTTCTCTCTCTCTCTCTCTCTCTCTCTCACACACACACACACACACACACACACATATTCAAACACACTCAACTCAAAGTACATGCACATATACTTTTTCTTTTTTTTACACATTCATCACACAATTAGTTCTACTTAGTTAATTTTATTTCTAAATTTAATTTAAAATTTGTATAAGCAGGATAATCTATGATCAGGTAAAATAAAAAATGAACAAAGTAAAAAAAAAATTGTGTGATGAACATGTAAAAAAAGAAAAAAAAAAGAAATAGTATATATGCATGTACTTTGAGTGGGGTGTGTTTGAATATGTATATGTGCATGTGTGTCTACAAGAGTTTGGTAGAAGGTAGAAACGTGAATACAGAATGTCGTAACTTTAGAGACGGTCCCTAAATTTGCCAATATCATAATCAAACGTTCAGCGTCAAATCAACTTTATGCCAGTATCTGCTTTCTTGGAGCCTATATAGTCTAACCTACATCACAAATGAGGTGCGAGTTTGGTCTTTTATATCACTGTACGAGTCCATTAAGCTGTGTTAAGAGTTTATATGTCCTGATGGCAGCTATGACGGATGAGGGAAGCCCTAGTATTACAACACAGCGCTGCGATATAAAGTTAAGGAAACTAAACAACAGAGAGAAATATATGTCTATCTCAGATTTAACGTTTGATCTATACACCAGCATCGGGCAATAACGTTATCTTGTTCACTGTAGAGAAAGCTGTAGCTACACAGGGAAAGTAAGCGTAAATACACTGAATTAAACATAAATGCAGCTTTTGTGTCTTTATCAGCTTTTCTGTATTTATACTGGCCCTGATAATCATCACACATTCACTTACCGCTTGCTCCATTTCTGTAAATCCGTTTTTATGAATGAATGACTTACTAGCGTTGCTTTGGTCTTCCTAAACAGCCGCTAGCGGCACCTGCTGGTGAAGAAGACTAACAGCAGATAGAGATGATGCATCGGCACTCTACTGCTCTTCCTGCAGTTCCCGGATGTGAAATGTTGAATTTTCTGCCGAATTTGAGCCACTGAATTTGTGGAAGCGAATTTGTAAAGTGAAATAAAATGGACTGAAAATTGCTAGTCGAATTTTATAGGTTGTATTTTTAAACAGAATAAATATCTTGGAAGTGAAATTTGAAATGTGAATATGAATTATTTAATTTTTAATAATGAAAATGTGTGTGAAATATTTTTAATTGAAATATTCACAGCTTAAATATACGACTGTGTTGAATTTCATCCCATAAAAATGCAAGCCTTAAAAATACAGTGCATCTAAATGCAAGTACAGCTAATGTAATGCATATTTTTTTTTCAGTTAGAGCAATTCAACAAGCTTTTTATTTCAAAAACATTTGGCATTAATTTACTTCCATATTCATAAGACCACAATTCCTTTAGCTTTGTATACACATGCATAATGATTTCAGGCAGACGGCTGCAAAAAATGGGAAAAGAAAGAAACAAACAAAACAATAAAAGCAAAAAATAGCAATACACTTAAAGATACATGAATAGCCAATCTGTCAGCTCATAATAATAAAACTCTGTGCCTCTTCTGTGTGTGTATATTTTATGGCTTTTCAGCTAGTCTCTCAAAGCGACTGTGTGATTATTATGCAGCCACTCGATCCTACACTCAGGGCAGCATTTATGGGTTTCCTTTCCCGCTAGCATTATCCTCCAGAGGTGATCTGACTGCTATACACAGAGCCCATGAAAATGCTCTTATTTGCCATAATCATTTCTCCTAGGACCATGCCAGGCTTGTTTAATTGGACTCAAAGGCACCCGTTCCTTAATTTCAGAGCCATGAATTTGAAATCAATAAGCAATGAAAAGGAAAGGAAACATCAGGCTGAATTAGTAATCATTAGATGGGGTGCTTATAAGGGAAATTTATAAGTCTAGGCTACCCAGGGTAATTATGAATATGCTCAGGCCTATTCATTGCATTGTTACATAATTAGCCAGATGAGGAAAGTTTAATGCGATGTAGGTGTCAAGGCACCCTGGTATATGGGTCTCTATATTGAATTTATACTCTCACACTGGATATTGCATTATGCTATGCATTACCTGAAGGTGCTGAAGTGATTTTTTTTTTTTTTAATACTACACTTAAAATGTCCCTATATGTGATAGATATCAGTGAAATAGGTGACTGCTGAAATAACATGTCTTCCTAACTGCGAAAGGCTATGAAGTCTAAAAAAGGTTAGGTTTGGCTTTTCTATCCATCTGAAAACCAGCCAATTAGAATCTCTAACTTTTTTCATGTCCAGGTTTGCTAACATCTCGTTGGCTTACATGTCTTTGGAGGCCAGGGTTGAGCTTGAGCGTGATCAAATTTATTGGCTTAAGTCCAGTTCATATCAAAGGTGATAACAATACTCATTCTAATTCTATGAGAATAGCAAAGTACCTATATAACAATAACAGCACAGAGGAACAATATTGTTTGAATCAATTTCAGATCTTTTTTTTTTCTTTTTTTTCTTTTTTTCAGCTGATTAATGATACAAACATTGACAGATTGATCAGAATCCAACGACTTTAAAGAGCTTGAGAATTTACAGCAGCAGATGACATGAAAGCAGCAAGCACTTATAATTAGCAAAATATTATTGAGTGTTGGTGTAGACTTTAATATAGCTATCATTATAGTTACCTTTCCTGGTGTGGATGGGCCTTAAATGCACAATATGCAAGTGTGACGAGCAGGGCGGGCGAGAGCCGTGAGGGAACGGCGCGAGGCCGGTGACGCGAGTGATAATGAGCGTCACCTGCGAGGCGTGCCGGCCTCGAGTCTCTCACGGAGGAGCTCCGGAGGCATAAAAGGAGGAGCGACATCAGTGAAGGACAAGAGAGGACCAGGCCTGGACTTTATTTTATGTTTTATTATGTTTGTGTGGCCGGCAGACGTCCGCGAGGGTCTGCCGGCATTACTTTCGTTTTGTTCTTTGTTTATTTTGAATTAAAGTTACGTTGAATGTTCGCCGGTTCCCGCCTTCTTCTTCCCATTTACGAACTGTGTTACAGCAAGATTTTGGGATTAAAAATATCCAAAAACCACTAAAACAATGTTATATATTTAGTTGACTTGTGTACTTACATTATCCCAAATGTTTCCAAGAATGTTTAAATCCAAATAAATAAGAAATTTTAACCAGGACACAGACCACGTCTGTGTGTCGTCTATCAATGACATCATACCCGCATTATCCTCGATTTCTGGTTTCATTTTTGTAGAAACCATGGACGCTTTAATATATTATTTGCTTTATTAGACAGATGAGCAACTATCTGGATACATTCATCGACAGAAAACTAATGTTATATAGCTCAACACAGTAAGTCTTATTGTTTAAATCTTGTTTTCTTGATTTACAGTACCATGTTTTACCATGCCTAATATCAATCTAGCATACAGCAGTGTATTCATAGTAGCAGTCGAGCGAACGCAGAGTAGCACTATAACAACTTTCAACTCACAAATGTATCTAATAAGATAAAACAGCTCTGCTTTACCCCACATACGTTTGACCAGAAGAAGCAGAAGCAATAACTGCGGCATAATAAAAGTTCCGCTGCTCTCGAGACGTGAGTCACGCTCGTCTCTCATTAGCAATCGCTCCAGCAGCCTCGTTTCTGCTCGCAAAGCTCTCAGCCCTGCCCAGCTTTATACTACAGTAACGTTAATAATCTCATCCATGAACATGATTTTTGCCCGAGTCCCATCCCAATTGTTTTCCACCAGCTGTAGAAGTGAAGACCACACCTCCCATGATTCCGCGCTCAATCTCGGCATCATCAAGCTACACCTTTGTTATGAATAAGCGACGAAAATGTACATATTGTGCCTTTAAGTTTAGCAAAATGGCAAAAAACATTTACAGCACCTTTAAAGTCAACATTAGGGTTTAGGAACTGTTGACTATTCTGTTCTTGCCCATACATTCTTTCGCCAGTGCGGACACAATACTGTACTAAAACACTCTGACAGGGTTTCCTGCAAAACAGTGCCACAACACTGTTACTGAATCAACCGTGCAAAACAGACCAGTGTAGTCTGATTACAAAATCAATGACATTTTGAGGCACCTTTTTTCTTTCTTTTTTTTGTGTGAATCAAAAAACATGCAATGCAGCCACTGTAGTCTGATTCCAAAACTAATGACTCAAATGAGCAGATTCATTTTAGTGAATCAAAAACAACTAACATGAGACATCAGTAGTTGTTCATATATGTAGTCAAAGATACACAGTTTTGACAGTAGTATTTTGATAATAATATTATAAAATGAGCCATTCTCAGAGCTGGCTAGATTACTTACAAATTTTAATCAGTTACTGATTACAAATTACACAAATTTGTAATCAGTAATATAATCTCTTAGATTACACATTTTTGGTAATGTAATCTGACTACTTTTGGATTACATTTAGATTACTTTTGTGCTAAACCTTATTTGATTGCACATATATTGTAGGATAATCTTGTACAATTTTGATAGATACAAAGAAAGAATATATTCCAAAAATATATTCTATTCACAAACAAGAGCCTCAACAGATTCTTTTTAAAGTGCAATGTATGGACAGTTAATACTTCAAAAAACTAACACTAATGTACCTGTTAATGTACTGATAGTAACACTGAATAAAACAAAGTCACATCTTATGATTTTAAATTCAAATTAAGTAAATTTAGAAAACAGCAACATTACAAAAACAAATATTGAAATTATATATATATATATTCTAAAAACGTAACATACTCTAATTACAAGTACTTGATTTTTGGAATCTGATTACGTAATCCAGATTACATGTAATCCGTTACTACCCAGCTCTGACCATACTACATGTATGAACTGTTTTCTGTGTCACTTTGTTCATTTCCTCATTTAGTTAATTATACTGTTCACCGGTGGTCCTGTTAATTATCTAATTAGTTCCCTTTGTTTGTCCCACTTAAACCCTGAGTTCTCCTTTAGTCTGTGTTCGTTCTCATATGTTGGTTGTGTCTCTGTTCTCCTGAGCAATTGTTATTAAAGACTGTTAATTTTACTGTCCTTCGTTCATGCGATTTATACACTGTCACCAACCGTTACACATACATTTACCACGTTTAGTATTACTTAATGTGTATTTAAGCTTATTGGTGTAAGTACCAAAGAAAGAAAGAAAGAAAAAAAGTCTGTAAAAAAAATAAATAAATAAATAAATAAAATAAATAATAAAAAACACTTTTTGCAAGAATTTGGTTAATGTTAATCCTTTCATTTCCAACCTACCAACTGGCTATGTCCTGATACACAACAGCCACTTTATCTAAGTCCCATCCTACTTTTCTAATTGAACTCAAATTTTTATGTCCAACATTTCAACACAAACCTACTCTTTTTACTAAGAGAACAATGATAGAACACACAGCATTCACTGGGCGGTCTGGCTGTCTCTTTTAGGATGCTCAAGGTGGGTAGTTTTTAACCTGAATTTACCCTCTTTTCCACCTTTCATGTTGTGTCATTATGGAGAAGCAGAGTGCTATGGCCCAGAGGGTCTGTTTGTTCAGAATCTGAGGTGCGACAAAAAAGGAGCAAGACAAACGAAAAAGCTACTGAAAGCTCGGCACTCAACCTGCCAGCTGGCTCCAAACAGCTTTAAATTGGCTAAAAAGCTCCTTGTGCTAGTTGCCAAACATATTTCTTCAACGGAGGACAACGCAATGACGTCCATCCAGTATCTGATACAGTCCTTATTGTTCTTTCTGACTGAAATCATCATTTCCTGTGGGGGATATTGTACAGTGAGAAAGCCGGCGAAGCTGATGAAGGGTGAATGGGCTGTCTGTTCGCTGTCAGAGCACGCCTCACATCCACTGCCAGAGCTTGCGGCCGGCCTTAAATGAATCTGTCGGCGTAATTGCTCTGTGAGTGTGCTGCTGTGTGAGAAGACTACATTCCATTAGACTGAGAAGACCCTGGGGGGAGACGGCGGGATCTTGGCTAGATGTGTTTGTGTGATAGGGCAGGACATCGTAAAGTGAGTGTTGTAACGTCTAGGGACAAGAACGCATAGGAATACGCGTCTGCCCATTGATGTTTTGGTTTGTGCAGAAATGTCATTCGCTCATGTGTGAAGTTAAAGCATTCCCAACGATACGGTTATGGTTGGCTTTTTCATGGGAAGACTGATTCGTACATGTCAGTGGGAAATGGTATGTAGCCTGTACTGTTTAAAAAAAAAAAAAAAAAAATCCTTTAAAATGTTTGCAAATGCAAACTTGGATTTAAGGGATACTCCACCCAAAATTCTCTCATCATTCACTCACCTTCATGCCTTCCCATATGTGTATGACTTTCTTTCTTCAGATGAACACTAACAAAGATTTTTAGAAAATAGAATATTCTATAAGAAAATACACTGCAGTTAAAATCAACATGAAATGAAAATTACCAAAATGAAAAATATATCATGTAAAACAACAACAAAACAATGAATCGTCCACAAAATGTCTAAAAATGTGTATTTAAATGTAAATAGGCTAAATTACACTTTAAAACAAATTTTTTTTTTTTTTTTTTTTTCATTTTTGTGTATGATTTTTGTCTGGCTATCACCAGACCAAGCTCAATTTAAAACTGAACATTGGTCTGGGGAGTTTGCTATGTAATTCCTGCTGCACAAGAGGCGTGATCAATGAGCATTATTCATGCAACTGGATAGTCCTTCAACCAATCAGATCAATGATCCGGGTGACGTACTTTTGTATTGTATTGGTTTGTAGCATTGATCATGGGTTTGCAGAAGCAGCAATGGCATTGAGCAATTTTTGCAGGTTGTGCAAAAAAACATGAAATTGAGTGGTATTTACACCCAGTCAAGCGATTTGTTTGCTAAACTAAAGAAGTCATTTAGCATCGTTGAGAGGTTAAAAGGAATTGGATTGATAGTCGTGCGAGAGACGTCATCGTGTTATACCCACCCAGAGCCATAGAAAGAGCTCTGTACCCACCAATAGCGAGCAAGGTGGATAAGCCAGTCTGTGATTGGTTCCCGCAAAAGTGTAACAGATGCAGCAGAAATGAATGTACGGGTTTCCAGACTGAGTTTCCGGGCGAAATCAAATCACCGGCAAATCAGGCTGAGTTTATCCAGTCTAGTATGATGTATCAATTCTTCCAATAAAATAAAATAATAAAATAAATCTTTTTATCTACCTTAACTCTCCTCGTTAGCTGATATCAGGAATCGGGCTCTAATCTGGTAAGAAACGGCCACTTTTTAGAATCCAGTCATTTTCTTATGGATAAAACATCAGGTTGCAGAAGTACAGTGGATTGTGAACTGCATTTTACATTTTCTTTAAACATTACCGATATTTGGTCCCAGGGAAAATGCAAGTTGAAGTAAAAGGCCATTTGCATCTGTTCTATGTCCTTTAAAGTAAAGCTGCATCAACCTCAGGTAGACGTCTGATTGAGTGCCATTCTAATTTGGAAAAATTGGCAGATTCCTTACTCAGCCCAGCTGCAGTAAGAAAGCACAGCAATCAATGTTGCTACCACTCTGTATTTCAGATTTGTTATTTATAGATTTGGCTTGCATACATTCTCTTTGGTTGGAAAAAAAAACCTCTCAGCAACAAATCTGACAGGCTTTAGCAGTTAGACAGGACACCTGAGGCTGAAGGTGCTGCTGAACATTGATACGGCTCTATTTAAGTGCACAAGACAGCAGTCACTCCAATATATTTTAGACATTCCCAAATTATATAGACAAACTGTGTGGAGATCAAAGTCATGCAAGCGCATATAGAGATGTGGGTATTTATTTGACAACCAAGACTATTCTGAAGCTCTTCATTCCAATCACATGTGATTAAATCAGACTATCCAGTACCTCCTAGTCAAAATTGGGCATTTGAGCAAATGTATATCTTTTTAATTTAAAATTGTTTCAGTAATTTTAATATTCAGATTTTGCTGTCCAATTTAGACACAATACAAATACTGTAGTGCTGCAGCAATACCCATCATGCATCATGGCATGAGGACACTGGCATGTTCAAAGCCAAGTTCTTCTCTAATGTTCAATAAAAAAATTTCTATTAGACTGTAGGATAACAATACAATAAATTTTGAAATTCGGAGCCTTGTTATCTTAAAATTCCTGCAGAGCTTGTAACTGCTTTGTCAGACTGGTTACATTATCAATCCAATATTTCAAAAGAAGGCCGCTCTTTAAAATTTGTCTCAGGAAATCAAGCTTCTATATGCCACTCTTAGACTCAAAGACAATCAATATAATATCTTGTCTCAATTTTTGCCCACTGTCTTTTTGCGCATAACGATAGCCTGAGACTTGAATATGGGCTATGCATTAAATTCTCAGTTATTTTACAATTGCAAACAGATCAGAAATTAAACATTAAAAACAACTGAAATAAAATGTATATTTTATGTTTTATATGTATACCATTCAAAAATTTGGGATCATTAAGATCTTTTATGTTATTAAGAAGATTCCTACAGTATGGTCACAAAGGCTGCTTTTACTTTATGAAAAATAGAGCAAAACAGCAATTTTGTGAAATATTATTGCAATTTAAAAGTAAAATAAAATAAAATTTATTCCAGTGATGACAAAGCTGAATTTTCAGCATCATTACTCCAGTTTTCAGTGTCACATGATCCTTCAGAAATCATTCTAATATGTTGATTTTGTGCTTAAACATTTCTAATTATTATCAATGTTGTAATTTTTTATTTGATGACTAGAAAGTTCAAAAGAACAGCATTTATTATAGGGATGCACCGATGTATTGGCCGCCAATATTTATCGGCCGATTTTTGCTCAATTTACAACCATCGAAATATCCTCTGTAGCAGGAAAAAGGCAGATATAACAAACTGATGGTTTATAAATTAACTGCGTGAAGGCAGTGAGCTGTAATGACTATTGCATAATCCTAGCGCTGCTGTCTGCGCTTTAATGTTAATCAAATAATAAAAGATTGCACACTATTCTTTACTAAATAACTTTTGTAAGTATCATAAGTGTAGCGGACCCCATCCAAATGATGACCAAAACTTTACTGATGTTTTATAAAGTTTATTGCGTCCGTTTTCACTCCAAACAAATCACCACAAAAGCTAAACTTTACAGAGCACAAGAACTGCGCATTAAACTCTCTCTCCATTGCATTATCATCTACATACAGCGAATTACTCATAACACTTATTACAACTAACAGTTAACAAATGCATACGGATCTGTACAAAAACAAATTAGAAGATTAATCACAATTAAGTCTGTTACAATAAAGGACTAATATGTATTTCATTTATACAGTGAGGAATATGCAGTGCTATTTTACATTTGTTTACTTTATATCTGTAACAGAAAACTATTAAACCTACCTAAAAAGCAATGTTTCATATGTATCTTTGTTCTGTTGTCTTTAAGTAGGCCTGCTGAATGTTAAGTTGATCCAATCCATGTTCATTAAAAATTATTTGATGATGCAGCAATAAACATGCTAGTATATTTTTGCAGGTGTTTATGAACTTTGCTTATTTAAAACATGAACACAATTTGATTTTCAAATAAGAGAGGAAGTGACAAATATCAGTATCGGCCAATAATTGTTTGTTAATATCGGTATCGGCCCCAAAAAATCATATTGGTGCATCCCTAATTTAAAATAAAAGTACATTATAAATGTCTTTATAGTCATTTCTGGTCAGTCAGGTGTCCTTTTTTTTTTTTTACCCCCCATTTCTTTTGAATGGTACTGTTTTGGCACAATCCTTTTAATATTTATTTTTCATTGATTGATTGATTGCATTTTTGGACTATTTGCCATTGCATTTGTGTGGGAGAGAGAACCGGAGAAAAAGAGTGTGCTTTCTGTAGATAAAACTTATTTCGAGGGAAAACATGGAAATAGTTTGATATTTTTTATCATATATTGTTTGTTATTTTTATTTGCTTGGCCAGCATCTTTCTGGGTTTTGGTTCATTTGATGTTGTAGGCTGTAAGAACCTTTGAAATAATTAAAATAATTTGGTGAAGTAATATGGAAATATAATGTGACCAAAACCTGTCTGGAACTACTTTAGCCGTGCATTTACTTGAAAATAATTGACCAATCAATCAATCAGAATCAAGCATTCAACGGCCCTGTAGTAAAATTGGTTATAAAATGCTACTTATTTAACTTAATAAAAATGATTGTCACTACAATGATTCAGATTCACATTGTACACATAAACTGCTGAAACAAAATTGTGTTAATGAAGCAAAACACAGCAGCAGTTTGCAGGTGTAATCCATTGTTTGACTGTTAAATCTCTTCAACTATTCAATGCTGCAGAATAAAGGGTTAAATAAATCTCCAGAAGCTCATTAGTTAATGCACCCAACCATACAGTAGGTAAATATGACCATCACTCACACAGACAATATTATCCATAATCCATTTGCTTACATTACCATACTTGAAAATATGCATAAACCCCTGATCATTTGTGTATTTACGAAGGGCTCCCATCAGCTCAAAATAAAGAAGTGCTTTCCGTGTACGCAACTGAAATGTAAAAACCTTATAAATAATACAAATTATTTACTTATATTTTAAAAGCCTTTTAAAAGGATCTCCTATAGGTCATTTTCAGGGCTTAATCTGTCAAGATTTATCTCATGCAACCCAAACTGTATTTTGGTGCCCCTAATACAGTTAACCAAACATATTTTGTGTTGTATTTGTACCTATTTTGTAAGTTTAACACCCTTAAGATTCCCCAAGCTTTTGTCTTGACTTCCTTTGGGGTGGTTCAAACCTTAATTGAGGTGGTGAGACCCCTACAAACTCCCCTGTCTAATTTGCACCATTTTCTCCAGCAAATCATGGAGTTGGAGGCTAGCAGATGTCGGCAGTATAATAAGGTGACCCTCATTCTACATTATGTGTCAGTCACGGAGGATCACCCTTAAGCTGAGCTCCAGAGCTCCTGATTTCAGGCGCGCAGCTGTGCAGGTCTGCATCAAAACGATACGCGGAGTTATTGTGCACTTAATGCCGTGCCGGAGGCCCACGTGCCGCATTTATTATGGCTGAGAATTCAGCAGGCGTTACACAGATGGCAATCAATTAATGAAGGTGTTTGCACCCACACGGACTCCGCTGTTCGTCGGGCCTAGACGCATCAACGCGGGCGGCGGTTCTTCATGTGACGCCTTCCGAAAGGAACAAGCATCTCTGTGACACAAACGGGGAGGTTGACAGAGGTTTCGTTCTCCCATGTAGAGCAGCTGGACAGCTTTGTGCAAGATAACGGATTTAAATAACCAAACAGAGAATGGGAGGACTTCTTTTCACAGGAAGTAGAGGCATTTTAATAGACAAATGTGGCAGTTTTGACAGTCGAAATGGATTCACATCGTCTCTGCTTTGGGGGACTGATGTGTCAAACGTTGTTCTCCTGAATAAATCCCACCTCGTGTGAAGGGTAACGCATCAATTTGAGGTTTGGGTTAGAAGGGATTTAAAGAACAGGACACTTCACTGGCCTTTCAATCCCCATAAAATATTCGACAGGTAATAATTGCAAGTCATTTTTCACTGTTGGGCTTTATTGGCCAGATATCATGCTTTAATTGGCTTGTACAAAGACACTGTTTGAATTCAAGGCCATATATTTTAGAACCGACAGAACATCTGTAACCAATATAAATGGATCTGGAACAATAGTAATGGTACACTAAAAATACTGGGTTAAAAACAACCCAAATTGGGTTGAAAATGGACAAGTGACTGAGTTGTTTTAACCCCACGATTGGGTTACAAGTGTGCCCAACCTGCTGGGTAGTTTTATTTAACTCAACTATTGTTTAAAAGTTATTGCTTCCTTAAAATGAACCCAAAATATGTTGGGAATGCACATTTATTAATAGGTTTAATAAAAGAACATGTACATGAATAATCTTTAAAAATTAAACATGTATTAAATTGCTTAAGAATGTTTAAGAATGTCAACTGAAAACTACACACGCTGATTGCGATATGTTAAAATATGAGCTTTAAGTAATAAATGGATTAACATCTCTTTCTATCTCTCTCTTATGGACACACATTAAGAAAGAGAAAAGCTGCATATAATACGAACAGATTGATAAAACGTAGTGCTAGGTTTAAGTCTAGATTTTTTGTTCATATTTTAACAAGGCTGGCACTCCAAATGAGCCATGCAGCTACACCACAGTATCTAGCTGTGTGAGTTAATGTGACTAACCTTTGTGGATGCAATGTCTCATAAAATTTGATGTTGTTCTGGTGTCTTTAATTGTTTTCCCACATTCCGTGTATCTAGCCGATCTGACATGATAATAAACTCAAATGAAAGAACATATGGCACGGTGGCTCCTGTCATGTTTCATGGGACTCTTATGAGTTTTCGCACATTCTGTGACAAGGGTCCGATCTACCAAGACACATAAGGAAATATATGTGACGCAGATATTATAAAACCATTTAAACACAACACAAATTGTTTATTTATTATAACAGTAGTTAAGTGTAAAAGACTTGAGTCATTTTTAAAATATTCATGTGTCTTTTGTGTCGAGACAAGTCTGAAGTCATTTCAGGTCGAGTCCGAGTCAAGTCTGAAGTCTGTTAAAATGCGACTTGAGTCCGAATCACTAACTCGAGTGCCCATCTCTGGTCTGATTTGTATTTACCAACCTATTTTTGGTTCATTTTAAGCCCGCCATTTAGTAATTTTTAAACAGTAGTTGGGTTAAATAAAAATGCCCAGCATGTTGAGCAAACCTTTAACCCAACCGCTGGTTTAAAACAACCCAATCTCTGGGTTTGTACAATTTCAACCCAGCATTTTTTAGAGTGTAGCTTTGTCATTTACCCCTTTACACTGCAAAAATATATGTCTTAGTTAGTAAATATCAAAATTTTTACAAGAAAATAAGACAAAAATATCTTTAAAGAAAGATTAATTCATACTAGTGAAAGAAAATTGCATGAGATATGGAACATTAAAACTTCATCTTTCCACATTGTTTTTTGTTTGTTTGTTTGTTTGTTTGTTTGTTTATTTTTTGACACCAGTCTAACCAAATTTATTTTAAGGTTCATGCTTCAAACAAGAAAAGAAACATTTGACTGTAAAATGAAGGAGGGAGACGACTGCTGCGCTGATGGACAGAACGAGCAGAGCTCCGCCCTCGTGCGCACGAGCTCTCTTCTTCTTCAAAGTAAGCACCGTCTTTGCACTCTCTCTTCCTCACACATAATAATCTAAATCAACTGACACAATGCTAAAAGTTCGTAAGACTGAATCCATTTTTCACGAGGGGCATTCGGAGAATGTTTTTCCTGAATAACCACTGGGTGTGAATAGAGCTCAAAAGAACGTCACCTCATCTTCTCTGACAGGCACCCTGCACATGCAGCTGACATAAACCACACTTTCAGTAAACAAAAAGAAAGTCCTATACAGTGGTGAAGTGTTTTCTGTGTTGACAAATCTTTTGCGATGTCCTAATAACAGTCGCGATTCGCACGCAATGCGTCAACGTCCACTAATATCCAATTCGCGACCTAACGACTCATTTGAACAGATTCATTTTAATGAATCATGACAACAACTGATCTGTCCACACGGTCTATAATGAATCATTTAATTGAACAACTCTGAAATGAGAACATAAGTGTGCTTACCCCATTTAGCAAGAGTGGTTAGTAAAATTAGCCTCAATAATCCACAATATTTTCAGGTTATTTAAATGACAATGTGTAGTAAATAAGGCCTACCTATAAAATCAATTAGTTTAGACTGGAGTGAGGTGAAACCAGAACAAAGCAAGTTGTTGTTGGCTAGGTGCATTTAATTGTATATGGTAGAAAATTATATTATTAGTTAATATAAAATGCTATTTTTTAATACTTTTCAGGTTTAGCAAAAAAGCATCTTCTCTTACAAAGCTTTTTTTTTTTTTTTTTTTTTGCAAAGAGGGCAAGAAAGAATTACAGTGAGAGTGACAGGTACTTTATTGTCAGTATCGGGCTCGCAGATCACGTGGGTAGGGCACTTTTTACTGTTTGTGTGGATGACCATGTCTGTCACCACCGAAGACCATTTTTGACCCAGGAAAAACCCTGCATTGATTCATTTGAATTGAAATATTTTATACTTTCTCAGCAAAAATTGTGTATGCGATTAATTTAGATTAATTAATCACAGAGTATGTAATTAATTAGATTAAAAATTGTAATCAATTGACAGCCCTAATATTATATATATATATATATATATATATATATATATATATATATATATATATATATATATATATATATATATATATATATATATATATATATATACATATACATATATATACATATACATACATATATATATATATATATATATATATATATATATATATATATACATATCTGAGAAATATCCTTTTAAAACAAGTATATAGTTCAGTATACAGTATAGTAGATGTCCTATCCAGTATATAGTAAATATATAAATTTATCTTGTAAAAATGTAAATGTGCCTAATAATAATAATAATAATTTTCATCAAATTTTCACATCCATAATTTATCTCGCTGATGATAATAATAATTTTAACAATAACAATATTGATATTACTTATTTAACAGATAATCAAAACACACATACAGTTTCAGCTGTATAGATAACCTCTGTTTTGTACTGAATGAGAGACGGAGGCTGATAAATATTTGAAAAGAAAACCATGTTTTATAGTGCATCAGTTCTAAATGGCTTGAATGCCCGTCTAAATGCATCAGCATGACAGAACATACAGTACAAGAGACAGTCTGCGCTTACAAGAAAAAAATTAAACAATCACACACACAAGCACGTACCTACGTACATGTGTGCCCGCATGTGCATTCAGCTGGATCGGAGCACAAATGACAGCAAACTAATTCTGTACACATTTCTGAGCATCTTCTTAAGAGTCAAATATGTCCTCATTTTTAATGCATCATGGTCCTGTAGGCTCAGATTACATATTTATTCAAACAGGATTCCTGTTTGATTTGAGTGCACAGACCCAGCTTCTGCTGGCTTCACATCCTGCCTGGTCTTCTCCCCGAACCACTTCAAAAGAATGTTGACGGATTGTTTAGTTTTTTACATATTCATTTCGTCTCACCCTCCTTTTAGCCTTTTTTCATTTCTCAACACATCAAATGCAAACTAGGGGCCACCAATTAAGTCGGAGCTTGTAGTAGACTAATTAGAGTGCAAAAATAATCCTCCCGTTTCCTGTCTCTGTGGAGTCTGCTGTTGATATACATGCCTCCCACCCAAACAGAATTAATAATCTCTATAGAAGCCCTTACACTGATGTGCTGTGTGGCACAGAGCTCTTAGGCTAATACAAAGGATTTCAGCAGGAACTCATTTCACACAAGTTAAAGAAAGCAGCGGGGACTGAAATGTATAGCTGAGCCTTAGGGGACAACAGGGATAATTGTAACATTTAATAAATGTAACAGAAGATTTTTTGGGGAAAAAAAAGTCCTAAGTTTATTTATTTATTTTTTTTTTATGATTAAAAATATTTAAAATTTCTTCATCTGTGTTCCACAGAAGAAAAAAAGTCATAGCTTGCAACGACATCATGGTAAGTAAAAGATGACAGAAAGTTTTGGGTGAACAAACCCAAACTAACCCTTTATCATATAATTACTAGCTCCCACTCTAAAAGTTATACATACTAGTTATACATACAGCTGCCTTTAGGCCTGTGGAAATACGCATGAAGAATGATCAGAGGGCATCCCAGAATGCATTTTCCATAACTTTTTATATTAAAATGCAGATGAATACTGGTGTATTTCACTGATGTTCTTCAAGCCCGGGAACACACTAAGAAGTTGGTCCTCGTCAGCTTTTTTTCAGCTGATTCAACATGTTGAATTGACGTTGGTCAGTCGGGCCATCTGATCATTCTGATTGGCTGTTCAGCTACTGCCACCTGTTGGCATGGAAAGGCATTTCTTCGTACGCAGGTGCAGAAAGGACGTGCTACTTGGCCGTCGAGCATCGGTTTGCGGGCAACTTTGGACACAGAAGCTGCCGACGTGAGCCAACCCCACAGTCTGCTTTCGTCGCCACTAATTCATCGCCATCAGCTTGGTGTGTTCCGGGCTTTAAAGGTGCAGGAAGCGATATCTGAGAAAAGCTGTTGAAAGTGGATCGGACCGAGCACCACAACACACTTGTAGCCAATCAGCAGTGAGGGGCGTGTCCACTCATGAGGGAGGAGGTGCCTGTGCATAGCATGTTTGTGAATTCGGGAGGGGCTATCAAGTTAGGGGTGTGATCCTTTTTGGTAGGGGCGTGTTTGTTTTGGTGTTTTCAAATATCAACAGTGTCTCTCACAAAATTGCTTACTGCACCTTTAAGGTCTAAACATGTATATGGCCATATTTTCCACGATTCTTGTTTGGCTTTTTTGTTATGTGTTTCCATTTAGTCTTACGTCACTATAAACGTCTGTCCTTCGGAATTCCAAGACATGTATAGTGTTATTCACATTACATAACTTTTTCATTTACTCTTTTTTTCCATCACATACCACTGTCATACTGTTATACAGGCGGTTATGAATGTAGTACTGACCTTTGTGTGTTTCTAGTTTAATTGTATCAAGTTATACATTTAAGTTATACAAGTTATACATTTCAAGAAATGACTGCTAATATGTCAAAGATATAAAATTATCCCTGCTCACTTCTATTTGGTAAAACAAGCAGTCAGAATTATGACAGGTGTTTATCAATGCCAAGAATAGTTAAAGAGCATTTTATAATAATATTCTTCTTCTCAGAATATACATTCTATGTGCAAATTTTGCAAACACATGATGGTTTTGAAAAACTATCATATTTGCAGCTGCCATGCTGGGCTTCAGATCTACTCAGTCACAAACAGGTGTGCAAAACAGCTAATTTCCTTTTCTCTGACAATTAATTCTATTCAAATCTATAGAGGGATTTTCCCTCCCCTGTCCAGACAGTCTGTCAACCTGCCCTCAGGTGCTCATTAGATCTCCAGCACAAATGACTCCTTCTACATCTTTTCAGTCCGTCTCTGCTGACAAACTAGTCGCACACTTGGCCCTAAGTGCACATTTAAGATGCCTGCACATCTCCACAATGACCTTTTGGCAACAAGAAGTACCTTTTTAAGTGAGAGAAAAAGGGAATATAATACTTTACGAGGTGCTTGAAGAGGTAGGAGAGAGTGGATACAGCTGAATGGCACTAAACAAAAAATTGTGGACACCAATGTGGCAGAAAAGTGCCTTCTGGCTAAATCAGATCGTCGAGATGCAGCAACAACTCTCTAAAGACAAAGATTCTGCCAAACAACACATCTTCCTTTTCAGAAACCAGATATACAGCCTGCCATTGTGGATGGGAAATACGCCACGGTGTGTTTGGCATTTGTGAGTGTGACAGAGATGTTTTGGCAGAGCAACAAAACTGGTTTCAGCTGATATGTAGCCTCAGTCTCTTGGCTCAGAGTAATGAGCTACCTCAGCAGGCATCACACATCACCTGCGTCCACAATATTGCAAGAAGTCACCATGTGGTTCTGCTCGGCAAGTCCAAAGCAACACATACAGCTCAAATGAGGGTTTCTGCACATCTTTAAGTCTCTTCTAACCCAATAAAGCTAATTTTGGTGGTTACGACCTTCATTTTGGGGTCCTCTTAGTTTCCACAACAGCTATGGAATAATGAAAGGTGGATGGTATCATAACAAATTGTCTTAAAACTTTAATTTTAAACCTAATACATTAAATTTCATGCTTAAGTGCATAAAAAAACACACTGTAAATTTGCTGAACCATTATGTGCAATGAAAGTACAAAAAGTGCAATCAAAAGCACTGAAAACACTAAATCAGGAGGAACAAAATATATTTTGAAGTCCTACCTCTTTATCAGATGCCAAAAATCACAGCCTTGATAAAGTCAGAAAACCATGGAGTTGATCGGCTGCCAATGTTTCTAATCTCTTTGCCTCTTTGTCTATTGCCAAGCACAAATGTGGAGTGGACCATCTACCATGGGGATGGACTCCATGGGCTCCTCTGGTTGGCAAGATCAGTGGCTCTCTGGTGGGTAGGTGGAAACAGTGAGAAAAGTCCAGTAGTCCTCGCTGTGTGTACGGCAGGAGCGCCGTCAGAAGAGAGCATCCTTCAGTGGGCAAGAAATCCAGAGGGAATGTGCCTGTAATCCCCAGACTGGAAGCATGCGCTGAAGATAAACAGGAAAGAGTTGCCTCAACATTGTTCTTTTTCCACTGGCAGCAACATCTCTCTTCTCCCACATCCTTCTGACGCTATTTATTTATGTGGGACCGAAGTGGAGGGAGCGTGAGTGAGAGAGAAAGAGAGAGAGAGCAGGAGAGAGCTTGCACTGTCAGTGACTACATTAGCAGCTCTGAGTAGGTGGAGTTTTCTTTGCAGCAGAGGGGATCATGATTCGAAATCCAAAGGAGGGAGAGAGAGAAAGACAGATAGAGAGGGAGAACGCAGCATGAATAGGTTAAGAAGCAGAGAAAGGGATAAAGTAGCGCTGAGGTTCAGGGAAAGGAGGGATAGAATTACATCAGGGGTTCGTAACATAGTTGACTAGTCGATTAGTTCTGCCACTAGTCGACATGTCAAGGAGGTCTAAAATAAAAAAAAAAGATATCTGCTAGCATTTCCATTTAACTCAATGGCAGCTGCTTGGCTGACACAGGACCGGATGGAAAAGTGCCTTCATTTTGGTATCATAGAAAAATTTGAGCCAATCACATGAGCTGTAAATTCCATGCAAAAATTATCCTGGAGCTGCAGGAAAATTATGTCATGACAATGCTCATAGTACTTCGTTTTTTTTGTGTGCACAGTTGAACACACAGCCTTGCAAAGTATACTTAATTTGACTCCTACGAATACACAGGTGTTCATCAATTGCGGCGATTTCTCGCCACGAGTTATAGCCCATGTAAATATCTTAGTATTCTTTCAAGCTAGAGTAAGAGATGAAAAATCGAGTCGCACTTAAGTGGCAAAAACTGACTTGCGACTTGACTTGGACTCGAGAACAACTGACCCGAGCCAAAGAGTATAAAACCCAAGAGGCGACACTCTGATACTTTTTGGGCAACAGCCACTAGATGGCGCTCCGGTAGCGCAGCCGCCATTATGGGGTGAAAATAGACCATAGAATCCTTCACATCTTAAGCACCCAAAATCCTCGAATTTCACTGCCAAATCAGAAGCACAAAAGAACATTTTTCAAATGAAATCATCGGTAAATTGTATGACTCCTACAGTAAATGTTGTATTGTCTTATATATGTTTTATTTTACCAGTTGTGGAGTCCAAACATTCAACCATCTGAGGTAACGTAGTTAGCCTACTTTATTGAGTATTTCCATTTTATGCAACTTTACACATTCATTAATAGTAAATGAATAATTAATTCATTTAAGATGATCATGTTTGCAGCAAACAATATATTTCAGACCTAGTGGAGTAATAGTAATAATAGTATCTAGGTCTGAATTGAAATAGGCTATATTGTGTGTTTTAATGGATCACTCTACAAACATAATGATCTTATAATACATGATGCATTGCTGTGTCCGTTATCGCAAAATTCCCACTTTTGGACACTTTTGCTTTAATGGACATTAGACAACACTGCAAAATCCAGCTGTTATATTCATATATTTATTGTCTAACATTTCCAATTTTTCTGATGCATGTCCTTAATTTAATTTCATATGTCAATATTAATTCAGTGTTAATAATGCTAATACTTGAACTTCAAAGAATTTTAACCCAAACTGACTGGAGAAAAGGTTTTGTGAAAAAGTGGAAGACTTCAACACAAAGTCTGTAAAATAAACTGTTAAAAGTATTTTATGATCACTACTGATAGTATTTTATTCTGTGGTGTCATCATTCAGGTTGGATTTCAGCTTTAATGTATTGGGCGCCGCTGTTGCAATGGAACATTCAATTGAGTGTCGCTTCTTGTTAGTGTATATTCTTTGCCCGAGACTTGACTTGACTTGAACTTGAAGACAGAGTGAAAAATACAAGTCTTCTGGCACGGCCAATTACGTTCTCTATTTACTACCCCACATGACAGCAAGAAACACCACATTTTACTGTTCATTCATTCCCAAATGTGCTACAGCAGCGAATATCACAAATCATCTCTAAACACACCAAGCCAGCGAGCATGTGATGCACACGAATTCATCCCCCATCACAAAACTATTATGAAATAAATTACCAATAAAATTGTAACAATATAGTTAAGTCTTACCTTGCGAAAAACTTTGAAAATTTTAAAAAAGCAATCAATTATTCTGAAGATGTGATGTTGCACAGCTGCAGAGGCTCCATTTTCAAGTACACTTTCCATGTCCGTTTCTTGTTTTTTCCCCCAAGTATTTGCTAACATATACATATAATATCCAGATTTACCAAGTTAATTAGCATACGCATTTTATGACCCTGTCCAACTCATTTCCACAGATCAGTTTGTTGAGTCGGAGTGTGTTATTATATCATCTTATCACAAACGTGACACACAGATGGAAATGTTGCTCGTTGTTTCTTACTGTAATGATTGTCTATACAGAGGCTTTGTTACCGCCAGCGCTCACTGGAAGACTACATTTTCCAGCATTGCTTGAGATCTACAGCAAACTACGGCAACTCAAATAGCTCAAAACGCACAGCACTTTTTTCCTTGTGGTAGTTCTATGGTATCATTTTGCATAAAGTTGGAAAGTAATAGTAAGTAATAGTATTAAAGTAGTATTTTTCGTGCTTTATTAGGCAATTTTGTAATTGTGATGCTTCTAAGTTGCAAATGTATTACAAAATACACATACTCATCTCTGCAACCAATAAAATGTACAACACTATACCCTGGTTTCACAGACAAGGCTTAAGACTAATCCCACACTAAAATGCATCTTTGAGCTGTTTTAACTGAAAGTCAAGTCAAGGCAAATCATCTTATATAATGCTTTTTACAATAAAGACTGTTTTAAAGCAGCTTCACAGTGAAAATAGGAAAATGAATGGACAGAGATTGTTTTGTCTTTGCAGCAGCTCTAGGAAAAAGTTATTCCCCTGTTTTCACAGACAAGGCTTAAGCCTAGTCCTAGACTAAAATGCATGTTTGAGCTGTTTTATCTGAAAGAAACTTGCACGGACACATCTTAAAATATGTCAGTGGCAATGTTTTCTTAAGATGCACACCAGTAATGTCTTTTTCTAGGGTAAATATATAAAAGATAGTTAAAGGTGCTACAGAGGATGTTTTGTTTTATACATTTTTGCAATATTACTTGAAACTGTCTTTACTAACTGATAAAAGACTATTTATTAGGTGCACTGAAAGGAATAATATTAATATACATCATCTGTGCATGAGGTAGGGTCTTAAAAACATCAAACAATCGTTTACGCGATAATCGCATAAACGATTGGCCCTCTGGCTTGTCAATCACTGCCATGACGTTCCTTGTGAGAGACATGCATGGCTGCGCGCTCCAGTAACTTTCCACACTCCACAGGCGCCGCATGCAATGTTTTTGTCAGGAGACAGGAGTAACAACTGCAGATTATGAGTTACCTGCGGTGAGTCCGACATAATGAAGCCACTAACACGATACAGCGAATGCCGGTGGTAAACACTCGTGTTCCAATACTCGTGCACGAGTTTTGGGAGATGTTCCCTCGAAATGAGGTGTGAAGGAAAGGGGGTTGTTCTTATGCATGCGCTCATTTAAAAAACTCAGTAACAGTCTTTGGTTTCTCAGTCCACGAAAAGATCCTCTGTAGCACCTTTAAATGTCCTAATTGAACTAAGGCCTAATCCTGGCTTAGTCTAAACCCTGTCTGTGAAACCGGGCCATAATCAAGCTAAAGTACGTTTTTGTTTGAATCACTTCTGTTGTAAAAATTGTTCATTATTAACTTAGGGGTTGCTTACACCTTTTTAACTGGAAACAGAAGAATTTTAATGTGTTTTTGCCGTTCATTTACATGTTTAGTCTATAGGTATGTGCGTTTGAATGTGTATGTGTGTAGACGCTTAGTCTTTCTTTGCAAAGTGACATCGACAAATTACTTGCCTGGCCGGCATAATACAGAAATATTTGTCGTTTCTGTGGATCCATGCGAACTGGAATCATTTTGATAACGTTTTATCTATACATAGGGAAAGGAAAGGGAAGGAGCCCTTTGCAGAGGATAAAACTTGATTGAAAACAACTTGTGAGTTTCTGAACATGATGAATGATAGGATAAGCTTAACCTCAAATACTGAGCCAAAACTGTATTAGAGATGTGTGGATTTAGTGTGTGTTAAGGGCACTAAGCTTTTGAGAATTGTTTTGATCTGGGACAGTCTTGCGATTTGCTTTCTGACACGTGCACATAATCTCAATTGGCCCAGATTGAGACCTAGAACTGTGTCCAAATCAATGAAATAATATTCAGCGGTCTTGAGATTTATTATTATTATTATTATTTTAACTATTTACATGCAGTCTCAGAAATGCAAAAAATAAATAAAAATACATCAACAAAAATCTGACTGAAAAAAAGTAGAGACAAAAATTGCACTGCCATGAAACAAATCGAGTGTTTTCCAAAGACTAACACACACTCAGATGAAGTTTGTAGACCATTTTGTTAACTGTATGCAGCATGAATCTGACAATGGAGATAAGCACACTTTCATTTCTCAACTGCATCATCTCAGCTCTATGGACATTCACTTACATCAACTCTCCATCAACACAGCTCAAAAACAGCAAATATCGATGTTCATTTACTGAAGATCAACACTGACTTGATGATTATTATTCAAATACATGATAGGAAGGATGAAAAGATTTCATCTGGTTTGGCACTTCTGTGCCCTGTTTCTAAGCAAAGATTGAATTATTTAAGCTCTCAAAGTCTGTGAGATTACATTATGTGCCTAATATGAAAATGATCATATTCAGTTATGTTTACATGATCTGATAGAATTATCTCTGAAATTCAGTCAATAACGACTATGTAACAAGTCAAGAAGCCAATTTAAATGTAATTTGTGCTACTAAACAGAATATTTGATGTCATGATTTCATGCAGGTTTTATCAATTTCATAAGACTTAACAATTCTACAAACATCTCTCATTTGAAATCATCAATGCAATCGTCGGGCTTTAAAACTCAGGCTTTGGATCAGAAAGTGTTTGATTTAGAGGGTATATCTGCAGACTTTATATAAGAAATGGAATTCTGAATAATTCAATAATTCCTTTGCATTGGGGAGATGTAGCAGATGCTTTTATTCAAAGTGGCTTACAGGGTACATTTACAGAAATAGCCCCCTTGAAACAACTTTATGTTAAAAGGATAGTTTACCCAAAAATGAAAATTATCCCATGATTTACACTCTCATCCTAGGTGTATATGTATATGATCTTCTTTCAGACAAACACAATCTAAGTTATCTTAAAAAAAATATCATGACTTCCAAGCTTTATTATGGTAGTGAATGGCGCTCCTGATTTTAAAGTGCAAAAAAGTGCATCCATCCATCATAAAAGATATCCACACAGCTCCAGAAGGCTTGAGTTTGTTTCACAGCCCTATTTGTTTGAACCGTGAGAGGCGTCTATATGCTACTCCTACATCCTTGCATTATACATCACGTCAGGGGTTACTCTTTTGCCGTAAGTCGACTTGCGGAAGCTAGTAATTTTAGTTTATAAAGGTTTAAAACTAAATATAGATATTTTTCTTACAAATGCTTCAGAAGGCCTTTATTAATCCCCTAGAGCTGTGTGGATATATTTTATGATGGATGGATGGATTTTCATTCTTGGGTGAACTATCCCTTTAAGTGTCTTGCTCAGGAATACATCTATGATAGTTTATTTATTATTCTTTTACCAAGCGAAATCTTTGACCACTTGACCACACAATCCCTAGTATATCAACACTCTAAACTACATAGTTTGCAATATGGACAGAATTGTTTTGTTGTTTGATGTGGAGTAAGTCACTTATTTTACATGCAAGTATCAAAAAAAAAAAAAAAAAAAAAACAATATCACCATAGCTTCCTTGGAGATTAGACCAAAAAGTCAATCCAGTGACATTTCTAGCAGTCAGTGTACTATTTATATATTTAGACAACAGTTAGTTACGGCCTTCAAATCTGATAGGTCGATCAGCATTCCAAGAGTGCTTAAATAAGTCCAACAGAACTGAGACTTTCAAAATAGGGTACAAAGGGGCTAAAGGTGCCGAGGGGCAAAAGGCGCCTTTGATTTTATTTTCCTCTAAACCACTAGGTGGCACAAAAATGTGCCGCAGTACTTTCCTAAAATGCATGTGCAAATTTGTCTGATCTTTGACGGGCAGCAACACAAAGTTGGTTCTGAGGTAAAAAATATTGATATTGGGGCAAAAGGCACAATAATGATAATAAATAGGTGGCTGACTTTTCCATTTGTTGACATGACATTCAGATGGCAAATGTCATATATCAAACTGGGTACCCATATTTAATGAAACAATCATATTTTAAAAATATTATATTTATCATATCATAATAAAATATTTATTGTTATTACTGTAAATCTATATGAAATATTATGGGATCTTTCAATGCTTTCAGAATCTTTACTTTTTAAAGTAATTTTGTTTCTGTATTTTTAAAATAGTTTTTATATTAACATAGGCCTATTTTAATGACCATATATTTATTGAACAAAAATTAATTCTTTTATTTATCAAAATAAACAGAAAATAGTACAAACTTTGCTAAAGTGATTCTTTTCAACAAGTATTAACCTATAAACATTATTAAAAACATATTATTTTAGCTAAAGTATTTGTATGAATATGATTAGCCTTTTGCTTGATTACGTTGTCAAACAGCTAATAATGTGTTGCTAATGTTACACACACCGTTCCTGTTCTTCGTCTCGAACAGAGTCGGACAGCCTTCTAACAATATCCTTAGAAACACTTTGAACAACTCAAAACATCAGTGGAGAAAGGCATATAGTTCATAATAACATCATAATATACTCGCTATATTGATAAATCTACACAATTTTTCAGAGCAGTCATAGATAATGATATGCTAAAGCCTGCCGGCACGTTGTTGTGATTGGTTACAAGGTAGTCTGTGACGTCACAAACACCACCGATTTCAAACTGCGGGTTTTTGGTTTACTGCAGTTTCAAACATAAAATACTCAGCAATGGTGCTGACTTATGAATTTACACATGGTTTGTCTTAAAGCATATTAAAAACACCACATAGACATATAAACAACATTAAAAACTTGATTTTCACCACAGAGGGTCTTTAGACAAAATTAACCACATTTATGATTTATTTTCACACAAAATCTGTTGCTCCATCAATGTTCAGTACAAACATATATATGCAAACTTCAGTCATGAAACTCTAACTGAGCGCTGATTGTTTTTTTCTATGCCGTGGCACCAGCCAATCAGAAGTGATTCCTGTGATTGACAAGCTGCGCGTGTGAAGCGCTGTTATCCCTCCTCCTCCTCAGAGATCTGCTACAGGGTTCTACCATTCTTGCAGCAGCCTTTTCTTTGTTGTTTTATTTGACTAGCTGAACAAATTTGTATTTGCTCAGCAGCAACGGCAGCATAGCAGATCTCGAAAAGCAGATGGCCAAAATCAAGCCATGTATACTTCATGCCCCATGCCAATAAATGCTGGTTGAATTTAATCCACTCTGAGAGTTGTCATGATTGAAATATTTTTCATGCAATCATACACTTTGAAAGTAGTGAAAAACACATTTTTTTCTTAAGGTGCGCCTTTAGCCCCATTGTACCCTACATGTATGATTCTGCTTCTGTTATAGTGTTAGATCAGTAGTAGTCTCAGCCTTAGATGTTACGTCCAAGGACTGTTGGCTGATGCATATGGCACACAAAATCAGAAACACTTCAGTTTCTGCCATCAGTCTGAATGTCTCTCTAGATCAGACTAGATCAGTGGTGGGGATTTTTCAGTGATTCTTTCTGCAGGTTACATTGTTACGAGTCTTAAATGCAGCTTCAAAAGGCTTTAAACGATACCAGACGAGGGATTAAGGGTTTTATCAAACTGAACGAACGCAGCGCCAGTTCCGTTTTTTCCATAAGTAGAATAGGGAAGGCGTAGGACATACAGCGTAAGCTTTTTGAAGAATGTGAAAGTGCGGTTTTGGCGGAAGCACTCATAAGGCGATCATTTGCTTATAAAAAGCATATACAGTTGTATATTTTTCAAAAATAACCGATTGTTTCGCTAAATAAGACCCTTATTCCTCATCTGGTATCGTTTAAAGCCCTTTGAAGCTGGAATGTTTTCATCAAAAACCTTAATTTCTTTTCGACTGAAGAAAGTAAGACATGAACATCTTGGAGGACATGGGGATGAGAAAATTATTAGGAAATTTTTATTTGAAAGTGAACTAATCCTTTAAGAGTGACTGAGGCCCCGTTCACACAGAGACGAGTTTAGCTGTATACGCAAAAATTTGTATTGTATCCAGTTTCGTCCAGTCGAATCCAGCATTTTCAGAAGGTGAAACCACTAGTTCTTTTTAAACCGGGTCCCAGAGTGGATAAATCTGAAAATGACACCCTTGCATTTACGTGTGTACAGCCAATCCTTATATTTTGTGAAACGATGATGTCATCACCCCATGTGTCGACCCTAGTCAGACACAGCTAACAGTACAAAACAACAACAATAGCAGACTACATGCTTGTGTTCATGCTGCAGAAGCTACAGAGGCTAAAGCTTTATTAAAATAAAGCTTTATTTCATAAAGTTTGTGTACAGCGTGCAAGGTTTATGCGCATGCTCCAAGTCTTATTCTTTGTTTTTAGCGTTTCTCTTTTGCAGAATTACAGTGCCACATACTGATCTTTCGTGTGTACGCAGATATTTCTTGAGACGAGGAAAAAAAAAAAAAGATTGGATAGGGAAAGCTCTGGCTTCATGTGGATGTAGCCTGAATCTGCTCAGAAGAACGTCGGAGGTGCCCCGATCACGAATCAGAAATCCTGATGTGTGAGGGGAACCCCGAGGACAAACGAGCGCACTCTCTGTCGATTATAACATGAAACAAAACAATATCCAATCAGAAAGCGAGCTGACAGAAGATAGAAGCATAACAAACACAGTTATGGTGCAGCACAAAGTTAAATGGATTTGGACAGCAGAGATCAGCTTGTCGATTTGTGGCAACAGCACGAGTGTTTATACAACGTATCCTGTAAAACATACCAAAATCATTCCAAACACTATCAATGCAATTTCTTCCTGCCTATCGTCTATCATGTTTATTCTGAAGTCTCGAGAGATTTTTGCAAGATTTCCCATCTTCACAGTCGGGACATTGGTTGAAAATCTGTTTGTGTGTGGTGTGCTGTCTTTGTCACATCACAGCACACCACACACTATAGGAGCAAAACAGTTAAATCTAGGATTTTTTTTTTTTTTTTGTCCTCTTGTTTGTAGTCTCTCACATTTTGAAAATCTTATAAGTTTTCAAAAATCTTTTAGTGTGTACTCAGCATTAGTTCACTAGAGAAATTAACTCTAGAGGGGAGCATTTCACTAAATATTTGCATTATATTAGCTTGTGTATTCATTAATGTCTTAATTATTTAATACATTTGTTATGAAAACAGATTATGACAGTAAATGTGTAAATGATTATATAAAAAAATAAAAATAATTTGTAGTAGAAAAATAATTGAAAAATAATTTTATAATTAGATTTAGAAATTAAAGCAAAACCTGCTTTATGTGCGATTTACATTTTTTTTTTATTTGAGAGCTGATTATTATATCTAAACATACTGTATATTATGTGTGTGTGTGTACTTCAAACAGTAATACTCCATTATTCCCCATCAAAGCAGTATTTTTTCTTTGATTTATGTGATATTTATTTATGTTTGTTTTGTCAATGTATGTATTTATACAAACCCAATTCCAAAAAGGTTGGGACACTGTACAAATTGTGAATAGAAAAGGAATGCAATCATTTACAAATCTCATAATCTTATATTTTATTTAAAATAGAATATAGATAACATATCAAATGTTGAAAGTGAGACATTTTGAAATGTCATGCCAAATATTGGCTCATTTTGGATTTCATGAGAGCTACACATTCCAAAAAAGTTGGGACAGGCAGCAATAAGATACCGGAAAAGTTAAATGTACATACAGTATAAGGAACAGCTGGAGGACCAATTTGCAACTTATTAGGTCAATTGGCAACATGACTGGGTATAAAAAGAGCCTCTCAGAGTGGCAGTGTCTCTCAGAAGTCAAGATGGGCAGAGGATCACCAATTCCCCCGATGCTGTGGCGAAAAATAGTGGAGCAATATCAGAAAGGAGTTTCTCAGAGAAAAAAGCAAAGATTTTGAAGTTATCATCATCTACAGTGCATAATATCATCCAAAGATTCAGAGAATCTGGAACAATCTCTGTGCGTAAGGGTCAAGGCCGGAAAACCATATTGGATGCCCGTGATCTTCGGGCCCTTAGACGGCACTGCATCACATACAGGAATGCTACTGTAATGGAAATCACAACATGGGCTCAGGAATACTTCCAGAAAACATTGTCGGTGAACACAATCCACCGTGCCATTCGCCGCTGCCGGCTAAAACTCTATAGGTCAAAAAAGAAGCCATATCTTAACATGATCCAGAAGCACAGGCATTTTCCACTTTGACACAGGCTCATTTAAAATGGACTGTGTCAAAGTGGAAAACTGTTCTGTGGTCAGACGAATCAAAATTTGAAGTTCTTTTTGGAAAACTGGGACGCCATGTCATCCGGACTAAAGAGGACAAGGACAACCCAAGTTGTTATCAGCGCCCAGTTCAGAAGCCTGCATCTCTGATGGTATGAGATTGCATGAGAGCGTGTGGCATGGGCAGCTTACACATCTGGAAAGGCACCATCAATGCTGAAAGGTATATCCAAGTTCTAGAACAACATATGCTCCCATCCAGATGTCGTCTCTTTCAGGGAAGACCTTACATTTTCCAACATGACCATGCCAGTCTACATACTGCATCAATTACAACATCATGGCTGCGTAGAAGAAGGATCCGGGTACTGAAATGGCCAGCCTGCAGTCCAGATCTTTCACCCATAGAAAACATTTGGCACATCATAAAGAGAAAGATCTGACAAAGAAGACCTAAGACAGTTGAGCAACTAGAAGCCTGTATTAGACAAGAATGGGACAACATTCCTATTCCTAAACTTGAGCAACTTGCCTCCTCAGTCCCCAGATGTTTGCAGACTGTTATGAAAAGAAGAGGGGATGCCACACAGTGGAAACATGGCTTTGTCCCAACTTTTTTGAGATGTGTTGATGCCATGAAATATAAAATCAACTTATTTTTCCATTAAAATGGTAAATTTTCTCAGTTTACACATTTGATATGTCATCTATGTTGTATTCTGAATAAAGTATTAAAATTTGAAACTTCCACATCATTGCAATCTGTTTTTATTCACAATTTGTACAGTGTCCCAACTTTTTTGGAATCGGGTTTCTATTATCCAATGCCTCTTGAAGGCACGCTATGTAAATTTTCGCCACTAGAGGTCACCTATATAAAACAAAGGCATAGCTTGATGACACCGAGATTAAGCATGGATCTTGGGAGATGTTGTGTTCACCTCACAGCCAGTGGAAAAGAATCAGGACAGGACTTGGGCAGAAATCATGTTCATGGGTGAGATTATTAACGTTTTTTATTATGCCACAGTCGCTGCTTCCGCTTCATCTGGTCAACTGATGTGGGTAATGCAGCACTGTTTTATCATATTGGATACATTTGAGCGTGTTGAAAGTGATGTTATAATGTTACTCTGAGCGTTCGCTCGGTGGCTGCTATGAGACACTTGTTGCACACTGCAGTAAGCTAGATCGATATTAGAATATCATATTAATAAATGCTGGATGGCTTGTGTTGGCATGTAATTAATTTTAAAACTTATTGTATGATGGAGAAAATGCTGTAATACTGTTAATAAAAAATAAACATCTGGAAACATCTGGGATAATGTAAGAAGGGTTAGTCAACAAAACATATAACACTGTTCTAGTGGTTTTTGCATATTTTAATCTGAAAAAAATCTTACATAGTGTTCCTTTAATTGTATGTCTTGTATGTTATATTTTAACATTCTTAATGTTTTATCTTCTTAATGTGTTTGATTGTAGTGATTATGTGCAGTTCTGAAGTATTGCAGGTATACAGCAAATATTTGTGACACATAATAACTGCATGACTTTTAAATCAATATAAAAATGTACATGGTGACATAACCAGGGCCATCAGTGGTTGGCTGCTGGGGTTTGCTCAAATCAACTTCTGTGGGGCAGGGGCATCGCTGTTGCCTAGCAGCCACTTCTGACCCTGGCACCACAAGAAACACCAAAGCAAGATCTGTGAATCAATCTGTCTCTAAGGAGTAAGTATATGTCACTCTTTCTCTCTCTCTTATACACACACTCATACTCAGCAGAATTCACAGGGAGCTGGTGCCAGATACACACACACACACACACACTCAAAAAGGATGTGTAAATTAATAACACATTTTTTTGTGTCATTTTGTGTACATAATTGAATTGACACTAATTGTTGGTTGAGTTAAAAGTAATTCAAAATGTGTTGTCCTTAACTAGACACACAGGTGTGTTAAGGTGTGTTAACACAGGTTGTGTTGTTTTTAACACATCTGTTTTAAGAGTGTGTGGGACTGTGCATATGATTGAGCTGTGCCCTGCTGATGGAATCATGTGGTTTTGCTCCTATAGTGTGTGGTGTGCTGTGATGTGACAAAGACAGCACACCACACATAAACAAATTTTCATCCACAGTCCTGACTGTGAACACGGGAAATCTCACAAAATCTCTCGAGACTTCAGAATAAACATGATGGACAATAGGCAGGAAGAAATTGCGATGATAGTGTTTGGAATGATTTTGACAGAAAATTCAAAAGGGGTTGGGTGAAGTCGTTGAGATGGCGGGAACATGGTCTTTACTTTGTTCTGCACCATGACAACATTTGCTATGTTTCCATCTTCTGTCATCTCGCTTTCTGATTGGATATATTTTCGTTTCACGCGATAATCTCCAGAGGTTACGTGCGTTTGTCCTCGGGGTTCCCCACACACATCAGGATTTCTGATCAACATGTTGAATATTTACGATTTGATCAGAGTGGCTCAGATGTTCTTCCGAGCAGATTCAGTCACTCTTAATACAACTCACACTACAGGAAAATCTGATAAAATAATCTGTAGAACCATAAGATAATCCGATTAGCTAGGATTGCAGAAGGGGAGAAATCGGCCCAAAATCAGCACAATTATCTTGTGGTGTGTACCCAGAATTACTGATTATGTTTACCTGTCAATCGTTATGTTTCCCTGTGTATTTAATCCATTGGTTTCCAAGGTTCATGGTCAAAAAGTAAAATCTGTAAATGAGTGCTTCATGAAGGTTTGAAATCCTTAACATTTGTTTCAAAGTGATTAAAGATTAATCTTTTGATAGGCTCTGCATATCAAAATCCCAAAATCATTTGATTTCAGCAAAGGGGGATTCGTTTCAAAACATTTAAAAAGTGCTAAAGAGTGGAGCTTCTGCTTAGGGTTCATTAAACTGCGAAACTTTACATATTGAGCAATTAATGTTCTAACGCCACTGCAGCAATAGTCGCATTCTGCACATTTTGTAAACACCATTACAAGCTAACTAATAATGTGCAACAATGTGCATTTAGAATGTTAGTGTGTGTTATTGCTACACTGTGAAAAAATAAAGTTGAGCTAACTTATAAGACTTATAACTTATATTGAGCAAAAAATAAGGCAACTTATGGAATTCAAATTTTAATTTAACCCTCTGGAGTCTGAGGCTGATTTGGGGCCTGGAGAAGTTTTGACATGCCCTGACATTTGTGCTTTTTTCAGTTGTTCATAAACATATTAATGACACAAGTGTCATTACACTGTATTCAGCACAAACTAGGCTACCATAATATGTGAGGAACATGTGTGACCATGTTTTTGTTTTTGAAGGAATAATGTTTATGCATGGTTATTGAAAAAACAAAAAACTTAAGTCACTGAAATAAGGCCAAAAAAAAAGTATATTAAAACTTTATTGACAAGACTTCTGGGTATTGGAGGTTGTAGACTAGAGTTTTTGCTTCAGAATTATGTAAAAATGATGCTGCCTACTCCTTCATATAAAACAATATATTGATTTAGTTTTTGTAAGACACTTTTTGTCAAGAAACACAGTATGAGGCATGAATCATCATGAATAATGGGTCGTTTACACCTGAGAAGACAAAATAATCGCATAATAATGACCTGAAATGACTTGCATATTAATGAAGCCTTTCATTCAGGTAGGCTGTGAAAAAACCCTCTGTAATCATGTCTCAGCTCAATTTAAAAATAATGGTATTCTATTATATTCTTTAAAATATCATGTATTTCTGTGATGCAGAGTGTCTGAACAATTATGTTACCTCTATGGCATTTTATATAGGCTTTTAGCTTAAAAGCATGCACATTTGGCAAAATATTGATGGATTCTTATGTTTATGTAAATTTTCTATACAGAGTAATATTTATTCAATATTTATTGTCATCACTATGAGTGCTGGATACTGTTTTTTCAATTCATACTTACAGCCGGAGGGCGCTCTGTGCACCTTCAGGCCACAAATTCATATAAAGAAGAAAATGAACCAGGAACTAACGGCATGTCTTCTAGAGATTGCTAACCATGGCTTTAACATCCAGATAAACACTTTTCAGGACAATAAATACCAGATTGAGACGATGCATACAAGTATTGCCTCTGAATTTGCCTCTGAATAGCGTTGGCTCCGTGGGCGTGGCCGCATTAGCGGACAATGAGCTGAACCACGGACTTCTGACATGGCTCTCTTTTCATACAGATTACATAAACACAGAATGTTTGTTTTCGATTTGACTTGCACGATTTAAAACCTGACATTTCAACGTTTCTTTAGACATCAGTGTCATTTTTTTTGTCATTAGTATTCATAAGTTACAGTTCATTTTCTGAGAACTATCAGATTTGACTTAGTTCAGAGGAAGACGAGAGATCACGCATCATGTTAGTTTTCTTTATTTTACAAAAAGCACAACATTCTGTTTTTACTCTGAGTGTACACAAATAAAAGAAGATATTGTATAGTTTCAATTGATATATTACTTGTGTCTCTATGACAAGAAATGAGTATTTTAAGTCTGTTTTGCAATGTGAAAAAAATCCTGCAAAACGCGCCGGCGCGTTAACGGACTCTAGAGAGTTAACAACTAATTTGCTCCAGTTAAAATCAACTTAAATACTTTTGTTCATCTGATGAGTACCAGGTAATCTTTTGAACTTAAAACTTCCTGTCAAGACGGAAAAAAAACAAGTTGAGTCAACTTGAAAAAATATTGCAAGCAACCTATCGCAGTCAACTTTTTAAAGGTGCAGTGTGTAAATTTTAGTGGCATCTAGTGGTGAGGTTGCGAATTGCGATATAGAGAAGCTACGGTGGCCAACACAGAACAAAGATGTCGTCTGAGACAGAAGAGAGTAGTCAGTCAAGCAAACGCGCTCTGTAGAGCTGTTTGTCTGTTTAGGGCTACTGTACAAACATGCCAGTGCAAAATGGCGACTTAACATGCAAGGGTTCCCACAGTTTATGTAAATAGAAATGGCTCATTCTAAGGTAATAAAAACATAAAGGTTCATTATGTAAGGTCTTTATACACCACTGGAAACATAGTTATGTATATTATATCGCATTTCTGCAAAAAGATCCTCTTAAAATTTTATTTAAAAATCTCTAATGTCATACATTTAATACATCTAATGAGTACAGGTAGTCTTTTTAACTTAAAACTTATTGTCAAGACAAGCAAACAATGCTTAACAATGCAAGCAGCTACAATCCTAGCCATAATCATTGTTTAGTAATAATTACCTCATATTTTTTTTCAAGCTGCAATGCATGCTGGGAAATGGCACAACATTGTTGAATGTAAAAATGTTGGTTCAAATAACTTCAAGTTGGGACAAAATTTGGACAAATTTCGGACAAATGCTTGAGAATCTAAGTAAGGTCAACAAAACAACATTTTCTTCTAACAATTGTAAAACTAGATTGAACAAATATTATTTGGGATGAGTCAGTTTATTATCTTGAGTGAACTAAACAAGAATGCTCTAAACATGTTGCTAACAAACACTCTAAAAACTAATTCAGGGGACCTTTAGTCATTACTTTATAATATATATATATATATATATATATATATATATATATATATATATATATATATATATATATATATATATATATATTGTTGTGAAATAACAAATCAAGTTCTGAAATGCTGTTAGACTTTTTACTTGTAATTGTTATTTTATTGAGCTTGGATGACACACATATTATGCCTATTGATTCGATATACTATCATGACTTGTCATAGTTTAACATTTTCAGTTAATCAAAAATGTATTTATTTTAGTTCTGTTAATGTAAAATACAATCTGATGATGTGTAAACGTGTTTCATTGTTTTGAGTTGTATGAACACTTCTTTTAATTTAGACGTGAAACTGGGCTGGAATTTATATTTCCCATCATGCTTTGACCATGGCACTTGAAAGGGAGAGTAAATGCTAAAATTAAATAATGTCTTTTGCACAAGATTAATGGTAAGTGAGATTTAGCAGTAATTAGTGTGTCATTATGCTAATTTAGAAGAGTTTCTGTTAATGTGGGTTTTTGGAGATCATGGTGACAAGCGGTGCTTGGAAAGTTCATGTTACTTAGAAATGTGTTTTATTGTGGCAAAAAAAATTCTTCACCTTACTTAAAACATTATGTTGGATCATCTTAAATAGTTGCATTCATGTTACTTAGAAATGTGTTTTTATTGTGGCAAAAACAATTCTTCACCTTACTTAAAACATTATGTTGGATCAACTTAAATAGTTGCATTCATGTTGACAATTATTGAGTTCCTGTTACTTAGAAATGTGTTTTTATTGTGGCTAAAAACATCTTCACTTTACTTAAAACATTATGTTGGATCAACTCAGAATATTGCTTTGAATTAATGTAATTCCCCCAATTGGCTTAAGTTAAAAATTCTGGTGGAAAACGTTAACATATTTTTATTTGTTGAACCAATGTTTTATTTTTTAGAGTAAAAGTTCTGTTGACCTAACTTAGATTTTCAAGTATTTGTCCAAAAGTTTGTTTTGGAAATGTTGTCCCAACTATACAAATGTATTTATCTGAACAAACATTTTTACATTCAACAACGTTGTGCCAGTTCCCAGCATGCATTGCAGCTTGAAAAAAAAAATATGCGGTAACTGATTATTGCTTTGCATTAATACTGTACTGAGTTAATCACAATTTGTTTGTGTGGGGAAACTAGTGATTCATCTTTGTTAGCTTTAAAGTGCTGAATAAGGATCAGTTTTTCAAACCCCTGTGAATACAGTTGCATGTTGACCCGGTCTCAGCAATTTCCATAAGTGACATGCATTCACACAATTTCTTCCACTTTGTAAACAAAGGACACCACAAGCAGACTTGTATGGTTCTCTGCTGCAGTATGCAATGTGCAGATGTTCTGTTTTAATTGAGAATTCTAAGCAAGGAGGTAATACGTCAGGCCCGTAGAGTGAGCTACCTTAACGTCTCATCCAACTCAATTAAATTTCACCCGTAATTCTTGGCTCCAGCCCACCCTCAGGTCTTGCCACCAAAGCACAGAACAATAAATCACCTCAACCTTGTTGCATCTCCTGAAATCTAACTGAGACAAAGAACTTTCATTTATTACAGGGTTTGAGTTTGAGGCAGGTGTGGCCACTGCCTCAGTTTCCTCATCAAATTTCCAAGTCCAGGTGTGGGAGTTTTACAAACTATGGAATATATGAATGAAATTATGAAACTCAATGTCAGTTTTCCTCAGGCTGTTGTGTACTATTTGGAATGGATTTTGAGGTGAGAGTCAGATATAGACTGTACCTTCAAATTAAATAATACTGTACTTTTGTTAATTTTTATCTGCCCAGTAGGTTTCTGCTTATTAAATAATTATGAGGTCAGTTTCAATAGTTGTGAAATTAACAGGCTCACAATAGGCTTGATTTGAAGTGCTAGGGATCCGTATGAAAGCTTAAACCAACAATAAATGCACTGTCAAAGACTCTCTCAATCATAATGGGCTGCAACACGATTTTTAAAGGATTTAAAATGCATTGTAGTCGCATAAAGATGATGCAAGACTGCTTCAATTCCTTATTAAAGAAATAAGACAGGAGGCAGTGTGTTACAGTGATTTTACCAAGGGTATGGAGTGTACTTAGGCATTATGGAGGACTAGGAATATCACTTAGTAATAATGTGAGGGAATCAATAAAAAAATAAAAATAGAACTTTTTAAATTGACAAACAACATGTTTAATTTGTGTTTTAAAAAGTTTAATGCAATAAAAACATATGGAAGTAACTTTTTATTTATCTATTTACATTTTTAATTGCAAAAATCATTGGCCAACTGATTTGCTTAATCCATTTGCCACCAGCTTTCCTTTGTTTTTTTTCGCAAAAAGCTTGAGTGAACAGTTTGCATGTCGGAGCAATTAATTAACTTTCAATTGAAATTTAAGAATTTTGCAAGGGTCTTAAAATTCTGTTAAAATTTTATTGGCTGCAACCATGTGTCCCATCTGTCTAGTGACTTTTTTTTTTGGACTGGCAAATTAATCGAAAAAAAGTATATGGTAAAGGATAAAGTAAACAAAAAGTATGTTAACTTATTGTAATATTTAATTACATTTTTAAACATGCATTAAAAAAAAGATTTATGTATATTTATTTGTCAGTTTGAAAACTGATGTGTTTACTTACAGTATGTTTTTAGGATTTCAATCAGAAATTTCCAATCAGAATTTAGATTATAAAACAAAAAACAAAAAACAAAAAAACCTATATATTTTGTAAGACAAATTTGCAAAATGTCAATGTTTTATCATTATTAGAACATTAATGTGCATAGTTTATTTTTCTAAGCAATTATAAGTTGGTATAGCCATTGAATTGTATATGTTATAAATATTTATAATATGTAAAGCTAGAAACTATAACAGCTGCACAGTACAGAGACTATAATGATTGACAGCAGCAATAAGCAGCCCACCTGAATGTATCTCAGCCATGAAATAACTTCGCTTAACTTTAGTATTCTGAAGCCATTTCTATAAAAAAAAGTTTTTTATGAATTCAGTTCAGCTGAATACCAATCACTGAGTGGCCATAACATGACATAATCTTAGCCGAAAGCAGGGGCAAAACAGGAAATAAGAAAGAAAAAAAAACCATTCCCACTTCAGCTGCTTTTTTGGGGTGGAGATGAGTTTGTTATTGTGTATATTCCTGATGCAGTTCTGGCAGCTCCATCCAAGCAAAAAGCCAGAGACAGCATAGTGAAGAACATAGTGTACTGTGATAGTTATATCACATTATAGTTATATTTGCTTTAAATAAGGTTTTTATGATGTCAATTTTTGATACCATTGAAATTTCATAATTCTCATTACCAGTTTCAATATTAAAAAAAAAACAAAGAAATAAATATTAGCCTAAGTACAAAAAAAAAAAAAAAGTTCTTAAGCTTACTGAAGACAAGTAAACAGTCAGTGATAAAATAAGAACAAAGAAACTAATTACAAGCAATAAGACAGCAAACTACAATTAAGTAAAAATTTATTATTATTAAAGTTACAAAAGTGATTCCGTCAGAAGCAGTTAGTGATTTTCTCTTTGTCTTTTGTTGTTTGATTATAACCCTCTGGAGTCTGAGGCTGATTTGGGGCTTGGAGAAGTTTTGACATGCCCTGACATTTGTGCTTTTTTCAGTTGTTCATAAACATATTAATGACAAAAGTGTCATTACACTGTATTCAGCACAAACTAGGCTACAATAATATGTGAGGAACATGTATGTACATGTTTGTGTTTCCCTTTCGATACTTCACTCGTACTGCGTATGGGGAAGGTCTCCTTTTTCCCCGTTACTGAAGCCTTTTTCAATAACGCAGTGTAACTGCATCGTCATTGGTTCACTCATAGACAAGTTGTTGAACCAATGACGGCGCGGCATAGCTGCGCGACCTATGGCGACAGAGCGCGCGAATATTCCCGCCGAAATGGGCGGGGCTTAGGGCTATATAAGCGGGCGTCTCGCCATAGGATTTCAGTTCTCTCTCCTTCAGCGACGACTTCACATCGCTCCTCGCTGATCTCCGGCTGAAGCCTTCGCCGCCTTGAAGAAGCTCGCCTGGAAAGAAGCTCTCGCCGCTGTCGAAGAGGCTCCCGCAGCGGACTGCTGAGCTCGCCGAGGAAGAAGCGCCGGCGCCCTCGTCGACTGCCGCCTCGAGCGCTGTTTCGAGCCGCCCGCCTCCCGCTTCCGGCCGCCTGCCAGCCCGTCTCCTGCCGCCATCCGGCGCGCCTAGAAGAGCGAATTTCCCGCGGTTTATTGCCGCTCTAAAAGAGCCCCTCAAACGCCGTTTTCACGGCGGCGGCGTTGTTACAAATGCCGCACCACTCGTGTGGCACATGCAGAGCCCCTCTGCATGATGACGACGGACACGGTGAGTGTGTCTGCTGCCTGGGCAGACCCCATGCAGAGGCAGCGCTCAATGGGACCTCGTGTTCTCACTGTGAGAACATGAGTCTTGCCTCTCTGCGCTCGCGGATCGCCTTCTTCAGTGAAGGCGATCTCGCCGCTCGCGCCCTCCCGTCTTTTTCCTCCCGCGAGCCGGCTAGGAAGAGACAGCGGGGCAGAGCGGCCCAGCGCACGGAGTTGGATGACGTCACGCCGGCTTCCCCGCGTGCCTCACCCTCTCCCCCGAGAGAGCAGTCCCCCGTCCTGTTCTCCCGCCCTGAGCTGCGTCCCTCGGCAGATGCGAGCGACATCTCTTTTGGCGGTTCTGAGGACGAGCCGCTTGATGACTTCATGTCCTTCGCGGCCTCTGAAACCGAAGGTTGGGCCGGTGATTCTGACCCCGCCCACCTTTCCTCGCTGGAGCCCATTGACTGCAAGCCGGGTATGGATGCCGAGCTCTTCCGCATCCTCTCGAAAGCTGTAGAGGTTTTGGACCTCGAATGGGCTCCACCAGAGGAGCCATCACGGAGCAGGCTCGATGAGTGGTTCCTGCCGGGTTCCCGCCAGGCCCCTCGTCAACGTGCTGCACCGTTTTTCCCAGAGGTTCACAACGAGCTGACGAAGTCGTGGCGCGCCCCGTATTCTGCCCGCCTATGTACTACGCATTTTTCAGCTCTCACATCTGTGGATGGCTCTGAAGAGAAGGGTTACGAGCATCTACCGCCCCTGGACGAAGCAGTGGCGGCTCACCTCTGTCCCCCCACGGCTGTGGGTTGGAAAACTAAGAGGGCCCTTCCATCCAAGCCCTGCAGGACCACTTCTGCCCTGGCTGGCAGAGCATATACGTCCGCGGGCCAGGCTGCCTCAGCGCTGCACACCATGGCTATTCTCCAGGTGTTTCAAGCGAAGCTCCTCCGTTCTCTGGATGAGTCCGGCGTCGATGCACCTGCCTTCCGTGACCTCCGCAGCGCCACTGACTTAGCCCTGCGTGCCACAAAGGCCACAGCTCAGGCCATTGGACGATCCATGGCCAGCCTGGTCGTGCTTGAGCGCCATTTGTGGCTCAACCTGACCGAGATTAAGGAGATGGACAAGATGGCCTTTTTGGATGCCCCGGTCTCTCCTTCTGGTCTCTTCGGGCCAGTAGTAGAGGGCTTTACGAAGCGTTTTACTGCAGCACACAAGTTGTCTCAGGCTATGCGACACTTCCTGCCAAAACGCTCTAGCTGCACGCCTGCTTCCAACCGCCCCAAGTCTGCGCCGGCTCAGCAGAACAAACCTGCCCCCTCTACCTCTCAGGCAACACCATCCAGACGACGTTTATGTCCTCCGAGCTGAAGTCACGTCTCTTCTGAGGAAAGGAGCTATAGAAATAGTCTCCCCCTCAGAGAGCAATTCGGGGTTCTACAGCCGTTATTTCCTAGTTCCCAAAAAAGATGGCGGTCTCAGACCCATCTTAGATCTCAGGCTCTTGAACCTCTCCCTCATGAGACGGAAGTTCAAGATGCTAACGCTGAAGCAGATCCTCGCGCAGGTTTGCCCCGGGGACTGGTTCTGCTCGCTGGACCTGAAAGATGCATACTTCCAGATAGCCCCCCATCACAGGCGATTCTTGAGATTCGCGTTCGAGGGTGTGGCTTACCAATATACGGTCCTTCCATTCGGACTGTCCCTAGCTCCTCGCACTTTTACCAAGTGCATGAACGCAGCGCTTTCCCCACTGAGACAGATGGGAATTCGGGTTCTCAATTATCTCGACGACTGGCTCATCTTAGCCCAGTCACGAGCCGAGCTGGAGCATCACAGATCCGTGCTACTCAGCCACTTGGAGTGCCTGGGTCTCAGGGTCAACTTTGCCAAGAGCTCACTGCTCCCCAGCCAGCGTATAACGTTCCTGGGTGCGGTTTTCGACTCGGTCCGTATGACGGCTGTAGTCTCTCCAGAGCGCGCTCTGGCCATTCAGCAGCTCGCGGCATCGGTCAGGAACAGAGCCAATTTCCCTCTGAAGTTTTTCCAGAGGATGCTAGGGCTGATGGCTTCCGCCTCCCCGGTTCTGCAGCTCGGCCTTCTTCGGATGCGTCCTCTGCAGTACTGGTTGAAGTTCCGGGTCCCTCCTCACGCCTGGCGGCATGGCCGCCTGCGTCTCAGGGTCAATCAGGCCTGTTTGGCAGCTCTGAAACCCTGGATGAACCCTGTATGGTTCAACCAAGGGGTACCCCTACAGGCGGTGTCCAGAAGGACGGTGCTCTCAACGGATGCGTCCAACACAGGTTGGGGCGCTCTTTGCGAGGGCAGACCGGCCTTCGGCTCGTGGTCTCACGAGGAATGCCATCTGCACATCAACTGCCTCGAGATGTTGGCAGTGATTCGAGCCCTTCATGCGTTCCAGGCACACCTGACAGGGCGCCACGTCTTAGTCCAGTCGGACAGCATGACAGTGGTGTCATACATAAATCACCAGGGCGGTCTTTCGTCCAGCCGCTTATGCGCTCTGGCGAAGCGTCTTCTGGAATGGGCATCACCGAGGTTTCAGTCGCTCAGGGCGACTCACATACCCGGGAGAACAAACTTGGGAACAGACATGCTATCTCGGAGCAATGTCCCCTCAGACGAGTGGATGCTCCACCCCCAGACGGTTCTCATGATCTGGGAGTTCTTCGGAAAGGCAGAGGTAGACCTCTTCGCTTCAGAAGGCAACTCTCACTGCCCAATTTATTTCTCGAAGGAGGAAGATGCGCTGGCCCATGCCTTGCCCATGCCTGGCCCAGCACCCTCCTTTACGCTTTTCCCCCGATCGCTCTGATCCCACAGGTCATCAGACGAATCAGGGAAGACAAGCACAGAGTCCTCCTGGTGGCCCCGCTCTGGAGGAGCCAAGTTTGGTCCTCAGAGCTGTTCAAGCTTTCCACAAAAGCTCCGTGGCCGATCCCCCTGAGACGGGACCTCCTCTCTCAGGCGAACAGGACGATTTGGCATCCCCAGCCAGAACTCTGGGCTCTGCACCTCTGGTCCCTCGATGGGAGCCTGCTGACCTCCCCCGGGATGTGCTGAATACCATTTCTCAGGCGAGAGCTCCGTCCACGAGACGCCTCTACGCCCAGAAATGGTCGGTCTTTGTTGACTGGTGTTCTACACGCAACATAGACCCAGTGGAGTGTGACGTATCTCTGATACTGTCTTTTCTCCAGGAGCGTTTGAATCTGGGTCGCACACCTTCAACGTTTACGTAGCAGCCATTGCAGGGTTTCACGCTCCTATTGCTGGCCAGTCAGTGGGATGAAACAACCTCGTGGTGCGTTTCTTGAGAGGTTCTAGGCGATTAAATCCTCCTCGTCCTCTCACTGTTCCCACCTGGGACCTCTCTTTGGTCCTCAGAGCTCTTAAAGGGCCTCCCTTTGAGCCACTGCGTTCAGCTGACCTCAGGCCCCTGACGCTCAAAACCGCTCTGCTACTTGCACTAGCATCGGTCAAGCGAGTTGGTGACTTGCAGGCCCTCTCCGTGAGCCCTGCATGCCTTGAGTTCGGGCCCAACGATTCCAAAGTCGTTTTGAAACCTAGGCATGGCTACGTCCCTAAGGTGCTCTCGACTCCATTCAGAGCACAGGTTATTTCCCTCTCAGCGCTTCCTCCCTCGTCGGACGAGCGAGAGCTGGAACTACTCTGCCCTGTCAGGGCATTAAGAACCTACGTTGATCGATCACAGCCTTTTCGGCAATCTGATCAACTCTTTATCTGCTTTGGTGGCCGCACCAAGGGGTCTTCGGTCTCAAAGCAACGTCTTTCGCGTTGGATAGTTGACGCTATCGCTCTTTGTTACTCCTCTATGGGCCTCGACTGCCCCATAGGAGTTAGAGCTCACTCTACTAGAGGAATGGCTTCCTCTTGGGCCTGGTCTAGTGGAGTTTCGATTAAAAACATCTGTGAGGCGGCCGGCTGGTCTTCGCCGTCCACTTTTGTCAGATTTTATCATTTGGACGTCCCGACCTTGCAAGCTCGGGTCCTTTCGGTATGATCCGGCGGCCTCTATCGAGCTCCGCTTCATGCCACTCTGGGAGTTAACTCCCTTTTTGTAGTGTAACGAAGGGTTCGACGGCTCCGGCCTTCTCACTTGTCCTCTGGTTCCCTCGCGGTGCCCAAGACAAGTCCAGTCGTTCCCTGCCGTGGCACGGCGCGGTTGAATTCGTTCCCCATACGCAGTACGAGTGAAGTATCGAAAGGGAACGTACTCGGTTACTAACGTAACCTCGGTTCCCTGAGATACGGAACGAGTACTGCGTTACATGCCGTGCCACGAGGCTGCGGCTTCAGTGTCGTCGCTTCAGTCGAATGACCTGAAATCCTATGGCGAGACGCCCGCTTATATAGCCCTAAGCCCCGCCCATTTCGGCGGGAATATTCGCGCGCTCTGTCGCCATAGGTCGCGCAGCTATGCCGCGCCGTCATTGGTTCAACAACTTGTCTATGAGGGAACCAATGACGATGCAGTTACACTGCGTTATTGAAAAAGGCTTCAGTAACGGGGAAAAAGGAGACCTTACAGTACTCGTTCCGTATCTCAGGGAACCGAGGTTACGTTAGTAACCGAGTACGTTTTGAAGGAATAACATTTATGCGTGGTTATTGAAAAAAAAAAAAAAAAAAAACTTAAGTCACTGAAATAAGGCCAAAAAAAGTATAGTAAATCTGTGTTTACAAGACTTCTGGGTATTGGAGGTTGTAGACTAGAGTTTTTGCTTCAAAATTCTGTAAACATTATGCTGGCTATTCCTTCATATAAAACAATATATTGATTTAGTTTTTGTAAAGAAACACAGTATGCGAGGAGGCGTCAATCACCACTGAAAATGGGCCATTCTCACCTGAGAAGACAAAAGAATTGGATAGTAATGAGTTGAAATGACTTGCATATTAATGAGGCATTTCAGTCAGGTAGGCTGTGAAAAAAACCTTCTGTGATGTCTCAAGCTCATCATGATATATGAAACATACAGAAAAATATTATTACAATATAAAGTAATGGTTTTATATTATACTTTAAAATATAATGTATTTCTGTGATGCAAAGAGTCTGAATAAAGGCTTTTAGTTTAAAAGCATGCACATTTGGAGAAATATTGGATTCTCATATGTTTATGTCAATTTTCTATACAGAGGAGTTATTTTTATTTAATATTCACTGTCATTACTATGAGCGCTGGTGTTTTCAATTTATCCTTGAAGTCGGAGGGCGCTCTGTGCTTTTTTAGTAGACAAATTCATCTAGAAGAAGAAGAGGCTATTCCATGAATGGAGTTTCCAATTCATACTGCAGCCGGAGGGCGCTACAGAAACAAAAACTCATCTAAAATTCATCTATAGAAGAAAGAAAACAGGAACTAACTGCATGTCTTCTAGAGCTCGCTAACCATGACTTTTACATCCAGATAAACACTTTTCAAGACAATAAATACACGATTGAGACGATGAATGCATGTATTGCCTCTGAATTTGCGTCTGAATAGCGCTGGCTCCGTGGGCGTGGCCGCATTAGCAGATAATGAGCTGAATCACGGACTTCTGACATGGCTCTCTTTTCATACAGATTACATAAACACAGAAGGTTTGTTTTCGATTTGACTTACATGATTTAAAACCTGACATCTTAACGTTTTAGACATAAGTGTAATTTTTCTGTGATTAGTATTCACTAAGTTACAGTTAATTTTCTGAGAACTATCAGATTGGACTTCGTTCAGAGGGAGAGGAGAAATCACGCATCATGTTAGTTTTCTTTATTTTACAAAAAGCACAACATTTTGTTTCAACATTTTGAGTGTATACAAATAAAAGAAGATATTCTATAGTTTCAATTGATATATTACTTATGTCTCTATGACAAAAAATGACGGAGTATTTTAAGTCTGTTTTGCTGCAATGTGAAAAAAAACCTGCAAAACGCGCCGGCGCGTTTTCAGACCTCAGAGTGATAACAAAAATGACAGCAGGTTTGTTAGACTGCTGTCACTTTAAAGGGATAGTTCACCCAAAAGTTTTGTCATCATTTACTCACCCTCAAGTTGTTCTGTATAAACCTGTATATATATATATATATATATATATATTTTTTTTTTTTTCTTTTCTGCTGTACACAAAGGAAGAATGTTTGTAACCAAGCAGATTTCGCCCCATTGACTACCATAGTAGTTAGTAAAAAAAAAAAAAAAAAAAAAATACTATAGTAGTCAATAGGGGGCGAGATCTGCTTTGTGTACAGCAGAACAAAGAAAGGTCTACAGGTTTGGAACAACTTGAGGGTGAGTAAATGATGACAATTTTCATTTTTGGGTGAACTATCCCTTTAAGACCTTTAAGTTTTAATATACTGTTACACGTGCTTTCTAAGACATAAGTGACTATGTTTATGAGGAAGGATACTCACAAAGATGGGCATTTTGACACACAGGTGTGTGTATTTGACCGTTCAAGCCCAATAAGGCTGCAAAAAGTAACCATCATGCTCAGAAACAATCTCTCAGACAGCACACGCATATATTGAAATGAGTTCCCTTTCGATACACTCACTCATACTGCGTATGGGGAAAAGCTCCTTTTTCCTCCTTGCTGAAGCCTTTTACAATAGCGCAGTGAAAACTGCACGTCTATTGGCTCAAAGGAATGAAACTCTTTGAGCCAATGACGGCGCGGTGTAGTCGCGCTAGCCAATGGCGAAATAGCACGCCAACAAGCCCGCCAAAACGGGCGTGGCTTATGGCTATATAAGCCAGCGTTTCGCCATTGGATTCAGTTCTCTCTCCTTCAGCGACGATCTACGCGTCGCTGGATCCTGCTGATCGCCTTCGCCGCCGAACAAGCTCTCTACGCCGTGGAAGAGGCCCTGCAGAGGACAGCTGAATCCGCCACCGGCTCCCGCCGGCGCCGCCAAAGACTGCCGCCCGCACTGCGAGTGCATGAGTCTCGCTTCTCTCCGCGCTCGGATCGCTTTCTTCTCTGAAAGCGCTTCCGCCTCCCGCGCCTTCCCGTCTTCTTCCTCCCACGAGCCGGCAAGGAAAAGACAGCGAAGCATAGGAGTTCACCGCTCGGAGATGGGAGAGCTTACGGCGGCCCAGCGTCCGCCGACCTCTCCCTTTTCTGTGAGAGAGCCATCCCCCGTCCTCTTTGCACGCCCGAGCAGCGTCCCTCAGCGGAAGCGAGTGACCTCATCTCCTTCGCCGGCTCAGAGGATGAGCAGCCCGACGACTCCATGTCGCTCGCGGCATCTGAAGCGGAGGAGTGGGTCGGCGACGAAGAGCCCGCCCCCCTGCCGTCACTAGAGCCCATTGACTCCAGGCCTGGATCGGACACCGAGCTCATCCGTATCCTTTCCAAGACCGTCGAGGAGCTCGACTTGGAATGGTCCACACCTGAAGAGCCGACTCGCAGCAGGCTGGACGAGTGGTTTCTGCCCCGCCAGACCCCTCACCAGCGATCTGCGCCCTTCTTCCCCGAGGTCCACTCAGAGCTCACGAAGTCCTGGCGCGCCCCTTACTCCGCCCGCCTTCGCACTTCTTCACCCGTAGCTCTCACCTCGGTTGACGGCTCCCGTGAGAAGGGCTACGAGCAGATGCCGCTGCTCGACGAACCCGTGGCCGCTCACCGTGCCGTGGGCTGGAAGAGCAAGAGGGCCCTTCCCTCTAAGCCCTGCCGTACGACCTCTGCCATTGCCGGCCGAGCATACTCCTCCGCAGGGCAAGCAGCTTCAGCGCTCCACTCAATGGCCGTCCTCCAGGTCTTCCAGGCCAAACTCCTCCGCTCCCTGGACGAGTCTGGAATCGACGCGTCTGCCTTCCGGCGTCTTCCTGATCACGCAGGAAGAAAGAGGATGGGGTTAGGTCTCGCCACGGCCGGACCGCCCAAAAAGCTCTCTCGCTTACATTCCCTACCACCTCGCTTAGCTCCGGGTGCTGGAATTCATCGGGTTATGTCCCCTGGGCCCACAATGACTGTGCCCACACAAACCGCCATTCTACTCTGGAGGACCCGAACCTGGTCCTCAGAGCTGTTCAGGCTCTCCACGAGAGACCCATGGCCTATCCCCCTGAGAAGAGACCTCCTCTCTCAGGCGAACGGGACAGTCTGGCACCCCAAGCCCCAGCTGTGGGCTCTGCACCTATGGTCCCTCGATGGGACCCGCTAAGCCTCCCCGGGAACATTTTACATACCATTTCTCAGGCTAGAGCTCCATCCACCAGGCGTCTATGCCCAGAAATGGTCTGTCTTTGATGACTGGTGCTCGAAGCGCAACGTCGACCCTGTGGAGAGTGACGTATCCCAGATACTGTATTTCCTCCAAAGACCGGCTGGATAGCGGTCTCACCCCTTCCACGCTCAAAGTCTATGTTGCAGCCATTGGAGTATTTCACACACCTATCGCTGGCCAGACGGTGGGCAGAAACGGCCTCGTTGTCTGTTTCCTAAGAGGCGCTAGGCGGCTTAAGCCCCCTAGACCACTTACCGTCCCCCTTGGGACCTTTCCACTGTCCTTGCAGCCCTCAAGGGTCCGCCCTTCGAGCCACTGCAGTCAGCTGACCTTCGGCCCTTAACGCTTAAAACCGCTCTGCTACTTGCGCTAGCATCAGTTAAGCGCATCGGCGACCTGCAGGCCCTCTCTGTGAGCCCTGCATGCCTTGAGTTCGGGCCCAACGACTCCAAAGTCTTTCTAAAACCCAGACATGGTTATGTCCCCAAGGTGCTCTCGACCCCGTTCAGAGCCCAGATTATTTCCCTCTCAGTGCTACCGCCTTCCACGGACGAGCGAGAGGTGCACTCTGAGACTCTGCCCCGTCAGGGCATTGAGAATCTATACTGAGCGGTCTCAGCCATTCAGGCAGTCAGACCAGCTCTTCATCTGCTTTGGCGGCCGCACCAAAGGGTCTCCGGTCTCAAAGCAACGTCTCTCGCGTTGGATAGTCGACGCAATTGCTCTATGCTACTCCTCTATGGGCCTGGACTGCCCCATAAGAGTAAGAGCCCACTCCACTAGAGGCATGGCCTCATCCTGGGCGTGGTCTAGTGGCGTTTCTCTCAAAGACATCTGTTAAGCGGACAGCTGGTCCTCGCCGTCCACTTTTGTCAGATTTTATAACTTGGACATCCCGACCTTACATGCTCGGGTCCTCTCAGTATGAAAAAGACAGCCTTCCTGAGCACTGTCATCACACGCTCTCAGGGGCCTCCTGGCCCCTGTGTCCAGGGTTCGACGGCTTTCAGCCCTTCACATATCCTCTGGGCCCCTCGGCGCTCAAGTTATGTTTTGTCGTTCCCTGTCGCGGCACGGCGAGATTTTATTCGTTCCCCATACGCAGTATGAGTGAGAGTATCGAAAGGGAACGTACTCGGTTACGTACGTAACCTCGGTTCCCTGACATACGGGAACGAGTACTGCGTATTATGCCGTGCCCCGACACTGCGGCTCAGTATCGTCGCTTCAGTCGAGCTAAAACTGAATCCAACGGCGAAACGCTGGCTTATATAGCCATAAGCCACGCCCGTTTTGGCGGGCTTGTTGGCGCGCTATTTCACCATTGGCTCGCGCAACTATGCCGCGCCGTCATTGGCTCAAAGAGTTTCATTCCTTTGAGCCAATAGATGTGCAGTTTTCACTGCGCTATTGTAAAAGGCTTCAGCAAGGAGGAAAAAGGAGCTTTTCCCCATACGCAGTACTCGTTCCCGTATATCAGGGAACCGAGGTTACGTATGTAACCGAGTACGTTCTCTTTCGCTGCTTATATCAACGGTTTAAATTCACTTGTTTTTTAACAGCATTGCTTAAAAATGCATGCAAATGATGCACTTATAGCACGGTAATGTGAGCGTGTAACAGAGTTAGAGACAAAAATTCAAAATCTCTACCAGTGGATAAATTTCTACTGGTTAATCGTGTCTACCGGTATAGCTCCCACTGATGTGTACTTGGCAAAGAGGAGTCAAAAAGATCTTCCTAGACCATCTTGAATCAGAGAGAGAGTCTGAGTATAAGAAGAGAGTATAGGGAACACTATGTTAATTTGATCATATACATATATGTGAATGGAAACAAACTGGTGTAGAACAAAACAATGTTGACTATATAAATCAAGCTATGCTTCTAAACTTATCTTTTTGTGTTTCACAGAAGAAAGAAAATCATACATTCTTGCTTCTTTCTTTTATTTACACTTGTGTGCTTGTGGTGCACTCAAATGAGTGTTTGCTGATGGTGTGAAGTGAGTTTAGAGCTGTAAGTGTTAGAGGATCTGGTGTTGATAGCTCAGAGATCAGGAGGCGCAGGTGAGTCAGAGCAGTAGTCAGAAGTAATTAAAAACAGGACTGGTCATTAGTGGCAAGTAGAGAGACCTTTGGGAACAAGCTGACAGAAATAAATATCTTGTTCTTAAACTCATTCAATGTGCAAACACACACAAAACCCCAAAAGCAAAATTAACTTTCGAAATCTGATTTCAAAATATAGAAATACTACATAATAATTACTGTAGTTGAATATAGGGTTTCCATAAGATTTTTTTTTTCTCTCGTCCATAGATAGGACTACTGTAAATCTCATCTGCACATCTTATTAATCTTGACTTAAGTCTGAAAATCAATGTTTGTAAGATTTATTCCATCTATTTTTTATGTATTTGTTACCAGTAGATATATGGACATGGTTATTTATTTACATTTGTAGCGCAAAACATAAGTAGACCATGGGGTAAATTGTTCCAAATTAAGGCCTCCAGTGGAATGTTACCCAAAAAATGATAAACATAATCATTATTCAGCATAACCTATAATCTATAATACAAATCAGTTTGAATGGGCTAGTTGCACAAGGATGGCACCTGTGAGCTTTGGCGATGCGAGTGTGTGCATGATTACTTCCGCTCAAACTCTTCCGGTCTTAGAAACGTTTGCATTTGCTGTAAGGAGAAACTTACAGTGCGTTCCAAACGGGATATATCACCCTCCGAAGGGCACTTCAGAGTGAAAACAATCATGGCTGCCATATTGAAGGGTCGTTCCAAACCGAAGTGCTCAAAACTGGCCACTTTAAAGCGGATTCCGAAGGGTACAACTGATGGACACGTCGATCCCCCATGATCATTTGCACAGGGAAGTTGTTTGACATCACAGAATAGGTACAGGAGGTTAGGAGTTCGATTTTACCTATAAATGTATATATAGTATTTTTCTATACTACTGCAATATTTATACGAGTAAGATTTGGTACATTATTATGGTCAAAATGACATTGTACTTCAACAAAAATACTTTACAGCTCCCTTTATCAGTCCATTCAAATGTTTCAAATACATAGACACAATATACATTATATTTAAAGTAAAAGACCGGCAGTAGCTTATAATGTTACTACAGTAAATTAATGCGTATTCATACACGAGTACACCAGGGTGAAAAAAAACGAAGGCGCCTCCTTGATTGTCTCGTTAAGATGATGCTGAAGTGCTTTCCAAAAAAATAAAAAATAGTTTTTTTGACCCCTACACCCTTCATCCCTTCGGAGCTCTCACTCTGGAGGGTAAACCCTTTGAAGGAATTAGGGCATAGGGATGAGCCCTTCCGAATGGAACGCAGGGCCATATATGAAACTTGGCTAGATATAAAGATATAATTTTGTTTGGTTATTTTTTCCATGGTTGGGTAGTTTTTGTGTTACCTAGTTATTGGGTTAGAGGCTGGTCAATCTTACTGACAGTTGAAACATTACACGCCGTGCCGTTTGTTTATGTGTAGGTTATAAGGAGCCTGTCACAATATTCGGTTATGAGAGATGTGGAGCAGTTGTCTGAGGTTCGCAGCTCCCCTGCTGAACAGCAACCCTTCACCGGCTCAGATTTTGGCAACAAACCACTGCGCTTATGACAGGAATATATGTGGAAAATAGAAGAAAATGAATCGAAGTGAAGAGGAAAGGGAACTTTAAGTTTTGGACATAGTGCTTTTTGTTGCCATGAGAAAAAAAAAAGCAAAATATGGTCAAATTTCCCTGTGCAAAAATGGTCATTGCCCAATTTCTATATCCTAATTATTGTTAATGTAATTTTTTTTTTTTTTAGGAGCTCATTGCTTCTACCTTCAGTTAAACTGCTAACAGTGATTGTAAATTATTACATTATTTGCTAACTGCATTCTTTAAATTGTAATGTTGACATGCATTCTCTGTAAAGCTGCTTTGAAATTATATGTATCGTGAAAAGTGATATACATATAAATGTGAATTGAATTGAATTGAAATTTGTTTTCAAACGTAATTCATTAAATATTTTTAACTTTTAAAAAGCAATTTCGTTTACCTGTATAAGCTGTATAATTGAGTTGTCTGTCACGGAAAGAATGACAGATGCAAGGGCAAGTTAATCTCTTTATTAGAGCTTCACACCAGAGTTAGTCATTAAACGAGGAGAGACAGTAGCAGGAGAGTGGTGACGCAGGGACTTCGATGGGCAGCTGGAAATCCTGTGGTGAGGTGAGATGGTGTCGTGAGTCCGTGAGACCGTGCGTCCGTGCGTCCGAATCCGTGAGTGCAATCCAAAGTGAGAGTCCGACGGAGAACAGGAACAGGAAACAACGACGAGGTAATCCACTCCGGGGAACAAACAAACACGAGAGAGCACAGGACACAACACCAGGATACCAAACAACGATCTGACAAACACGAGACGAAAGACAAGGTGTTAAATAGGCAGATAATGATTGCACACAGCTGCCGCTGATCAACAATCAGCGGCGACGCCCACACAGAACCATCAACCAGACACACCCACACAAACACACAGACACCAGAATGAGACAGCGGATTGATCAACCGTGTCAGTACCCTCCCTCCTAGGAACGCCTCACGGCGTTCCCAGAACCACCTACCTGTCGATTGTAATCATCGATAAGGGAGTGATCCAGGATGTCCCTAGCAGGAACCCAACTTCTCTCCTCCGGACCGTAACCTTCCCACCAAGTCCACCAAGTAGTGGAATCCACGTCCCCTCCGCCTAGAGTCCAGAATACGATTGACCGAATAAGTGGGTTCCCCGTCTACGAGTCGCGGCGGTGGGGGAACCGGAGTGGGCGGATTAAGATGTGAATGAAACACAGGTTTAATTTTGGAGACATGAAAGGCGGAATGAATTCTCCTGTACGCTGGAGGAAGTTTGAGTCGGACTGCCACCGGACTAATGATCTTGGTGACAGGGAACGGGCCGATAAATTTGGGAGCTAACTTGTTAGAAACGGAGCGGAGCGGAATATTCTTGGTAGAAAGCCACACTTTTTGACCCACGACATATACGGGAGGCTTCGACCGGTGGCGATCAGTCTTAGCCTTGGTGCGCGCCCTCACCTGCAGAAGAGTCTCACGGGCTCTACTCCAAGTGCGGTGGCACCTCTGGACAAAGGCGTGAGCGGAGGGGACCGCGACTTCAGATTCCAGACTGGGAAAAACAGGTGGCTGGTAACCTACACTACCTTCAAATGGTGAGAGGCCCGTGGAAGACACTGGTAACGAATTATGTGCGTACTCAATCATAGAGAGTTGTTGGCTCCAGGAGGAAGGATTCTTGGAAGCCAAACATCGCAACATTCTCTCTAAATCTTGGTTGGCTCTCTCGGTTTGACCATTGGTCTGGGGATGGAACCCAGATGAAAGACTGACAGTCGCCCCCAGTAATCAACAAAACTCTCGCCAAAATTTGGACACAAATTGGGGACCCCTGTCGGACACCACATCTACCGGGAGGCCATGTAACCGAAAGATGTGGTCAACGACAGTTACCGCTGTCTCCTTAGCAGAGGGTAATTTGGTTAAGGGAATGAAATGAGTCGCCTTCGAGAACCGGTCCACTACGGTCAAAACGACCGTGTAACCCTGAGAGGGTGGGAAGGCGGTGACAAAATCTAGCGCGATGTGGGACCAGGGTCTCGAAGGGACAGACAGCGGTTGGAGTAACCCATCTGGGGGTCGGTTGGAAGTCTTACCAGTGGCGCAAACCGAGCAAGCCAAAACAAAACTGCGAATGTCACGAGCCATGGCAGGCCACCAGAATCGTTGCTTAACCAAAAACCTGGTACGATTAACCCCTGGATGACAAACTACGTTGGAACAGTGACCCCATTTGATAACGCAGGACCTCAACCTCTCCGGCACAAATAAACGATTCGGTGGGCAACCAGGCAGAGGCGTTACCCCTTCTAAGGCCACCAAGACCTTCGATTCGACCTCCCATGTAAGAGTGGAGACCACTAATGTCTCAGGAAGAATACACTCGGGAGTAGACGGGCGTTCGGAAGGGTCAAAAATGCGAGATAAAGAATCGGGCTTGATGTTCTTGGAGCCCGGGCGGTACGAGAGAGAAAAATCAAATCGTCCGAAAAAAAGTGCCCACCAAGCCTGCCTGGAGTTAAGTCTTTTAGCTGATCGGATATACTCTAAGTTCTTGTGATCTGTCCAAACGATAAAAGGTACCCCAGAACCTTCCAACCAATGTCGCCACTCCTCCAACGCTAATTTGACTGCCAACAACTCTCTGTTACCAATGTCGTAATCGGTTCGGCGGGAGACAAACGATGAGAAAAATACGCGCAAGGGTGCATCTTATCGTCTGTGGGAGAACGCTGAGATAACACTGCACCTACCCCCACCTCTGACGCGTCGACCTCCACCACGAACTGACGTGAGGAATCAGGGGCAATGAGAATGGGAGCCGAAACGAAGCGATTCTTCAGTTTGGTAAATGCAGCCTCCGCTGCATCGGACCACCTGAACGTCGTTCTGGGGGAGGTCAAGGCGGTCAGAGGCGTGGCTAGTTGGCTGAAATTGCGAATAAACCGCCGGTAAAAATTGGCGAACCCCAGAAACCTCTGTAGGGCCTTACGGGAATCTGGACTTGGCCAATCCACCACAGCCTTAACTTTGTCAGGATCCATGCGCACTCCCTCAGACGAGACGATGTACCCTAGGAAAGAAACAGACTGTGCATGAAAATCGCATTTCTCCGCCTTGACAAAAAGCCCATTCTCTAACAGACGTTGAAGCACTCGTCTGACGTGTTGCACATGTTCCTGGAGAGATGAAGAAAAAATCAATATGTCATCCAGGTAGACATAAATGAACTGGTCGACCATATCTCTCAACACGTCATTGACGAGTGCCTGGAAGACCGCCGGGGAGTTGGACAGCCCGAAGGGCATGACCAAGTATTCAAAGTGCCCCCTAGGGGTGTTAAAAGCGGTCTTCCATTCATCCCCCTTCCTGATGCGAACCAAATGATAAGCGTTTCTTAAGTCCAATTTAGTGAAAACGGATGCTCCTTGCAACCTCTCAAAGGCTGAAGACATCAACGGCAAAGGATAAGCATTCTTTACCGTGATGTTATTCAGCCCTCGGTAATCAATACAAGGTCGCAAGGAACCATCCTTCTTCCCCACAAAAAAGAACCCCGCCCCCTGCTGGAGAAGAGGAAGGATGGATGAACCCCGCTGCCAGAGAATCAGAAATATATTTCTCCATGGCCTCCCTCTCGGGAGCGGACAGAGAGTATAATTTGCCTTTAGGCGGAGACTTACCGGGCACTAAATCTATAGCACAGTCGTAGGGACGGTGCGGAGGAAGAGAAGCAGCACGGGACTTACTGAACACTTCCTTCAGATCCGAGTACTCCGTGGGCACGTTTGACAAATCCACCACCTCTTCCTGTAACACAGAAGCAGACACAGTGGAACAAGCAGACAAAAGACAAGACCTGTGACAATGAGTGCTCCACTCCGTGATGGAGTGCTGCTGCCAGTCGACCTTGGGGTTGTGTTCAGTGAGCCAAGGGTGTCCGAGTACAATGGGTGCCAGTGGGGAGTCCATGAGAAGAAACTTGATGCTTTCGGTGTGGTTGCCAGACGTGACGAGAGTAATGGAATCAGTAGACTGAGAAATGTTGGGGAGCCGTTGTCCGTTGAGTGCGTTGACTGTGATCTGCTGGTTGAGTAGAATGGTGGGTAAGTTGTTGTTGCGTGCAAAGCCGGTGTCCATGAAGTTCCCCTCAGCCCCAGAGTCTAGGAGTGCCTGGCAGGTGAGGTTGTGTGTGGCCCATCTCAGTCTTACCGGAAGGAGAGTGGATGGTGAGGACTTCTCGGCGGAGATCCCACCCGATAGTAGCCTCTTCATTACTACCGGGCTTGGTCTTTTACTGGACATGACCGTAGGAAGTGGCCCGTTCCGCCGCAGTACAAACATAATCCCTGGGATCTCCGCCTTTCTCTCTCCTCCCGGGAAAGCCGAGCTCTCCCTACCTGCATGGGTTCAGGATCGGATGAAGGGCCGACCGTGTCCGCTGAGCTGGCCGACCGTCCCTCCGCTCCACGGGAAACAGGACTGGGAAGAGCGAGACGCTCCAGCCGCTGGAGGCGAGCATCCACTCGTAAGGCGAGATCGATGAGTCCATTGAGGGTTTGAGGAAGGTCCAACACGTAGATCTCTGTGTGGACACGGTCGGCCAACCCATGCAGGAATACATCCCACTGCGCCTCCTCGTTCCATCGGCACTCCGCCGCCAGGGTGCGGAACTCAATAGAGTATTCGGCGACCGTGCGATTTCCTTGTCTGAGCTCAGTGAGTTGTCGGGCGGCGTCCTTGCCCGCCACCGCACGGTCAAACACCCTCTTCATCTCGGCGGCGAGTGCCTGGAACGAGGCGCAGCATGGGTCCTGGTTCTCCCACACCGCCGTTCCCCACAAAGCAGCCTGACCAGTCAAAAGCGTCAGTACGAACGCCACCTTGGATTCTTCTTTTTCAAATGTGCGTGGCTGCAATGAGAAATGCATGGAACATCTGGTCAAGAAGGCTCTGCAAAAGTTTGGCTCACCAGCGTAGGTCTGCGGAACCGGGAGGCGTGGCTCTGGCTGGTCCATTCGCTCCGGAGGTGTGGGGGGAATCGGCGGCATGGGCGGCGCAGTGGGAGCGCGAAGTTCTTGAAGCTGCTGGGAGAGCTCGGACACCTGCGTCACCAGCGCTTGAACAGCGCGTCCGGTTGAAGAGATACTCTCCTGTTGTTGATCCATACGAGAAATGCTGTGATTGATGAACTCCGTCAACGCTGCTGAACTTGCTGCATCCATAGTTGGTCAGATCGTTCTGTCACGGAAAGAATGACAGATGCAAGGGCAAGTTAATCTCTTTATTAGAACTTCACACCAGAGTTAGTCATTAAACGAGGAGAGACAGTAGCAGGAGAGTGGTGACGCAGGGACTTCGATGGGCAGCTGGAAATCCTGTGGTGAGGTGAGATGGTGTCGTGAGTCCGTGAGTCCGTGAGTCCGTGAGTCCGTGCGTCCGAATCCGTGAGTGCAATCCAAAGTGAGAGTCCGACGGAGAACAGGAACAGGAAACAACGACGAGGTAATCCACTCCGGGGAACAAACAAACACGAGAGAGCATAGGACACAACACCAGGATACCAAACAACGATCTGACAAACACGAGACGAAAGACAAGGTGTTAAATAGGCAGATAATGATTGCACACAGCTGCCGCTGATCAACAATCAGCGGCGACGCCCACACAGAACCATCAACCAGACACACCCACACAAACACACAGACACCAGAATGAGACAGCGGATTGATCAACCGTGACATTGTCATTCTTTTCTGAACTCTTTCACTCAGATACACATGAACACGTTTTAAACTAGAGCCCGACCGATATGGATTTTTGGGGGCCGATGCCGATATTAACTCGAAAAGAGCCGATTTATAAGCCGATATTTTGATTTTGAAAATAAACTGGATATTAGACCCATTTCCTATAAACTACACTTACACAACATTCAATAGCAAAATATCTGCCTGTTCTATGTATGTGGGCTGTATAAACCATTTTCCAGAGGGGATTATGTTAAAAAAAAGCCTTAGATTACAGTCTCAATGACTAAACAATTGCACATCAAAAGTATATATTTTTTAATGATCAAAAAACAGTCTGGTTTTAAACATTTAACAGTTTTACGTACTTCCCGTTGAAGCTGGTTTTAACAGTCTGTGTACAGAATATTTAGAAGTGATAATGATAGGACCGTTAGCTAGAACTACCACACTGTTTTTATATACAGTGTATGAACTAAATCTACAATCATGGCGTACCACAAGTCTGTGAGGCCCCCCCGCAAAGAATGAGATGGGGCCCCTCCCACAAGCAGTGATGTCATGTGTTAAAATTTGTTGTGCACCTGCGTCCATCTGCCCCACAGTTTACAAAAACTGATTTAACAGTGAATCATGTGGTGAATTATCATTGCATTGATTCATTTGATGTTATTATCGAATAATATTATCCTAGCTATAGCCTATGTGATAGGCCTATATAATGTTTAGTGATTTTGATATCGTAGACTAAAATACCGGCAGGAATAAATATTTAGGATAATTTATTCATTAAAACCAAAGGAGCGCCAAGAGAATGGATAACAGCCGCAACAAGCACTGGCCACGATTTCAGAAACAACACATTCCAGCGGATAGATCGCCTCTTATTTAACACAGACCTACACATTTCTTATCAAATGGAGATGTTTCTTTCTATTAGGTACAGTTATTCGCCAAGTTTAAATTAATGTTTGAGACGTTTCAGAAAGATTCTCGCAGAGAAAAAAAAAAGTAGACCATTTGTAGTCTTGCACAATCTGTAGGCTATCGCCAAAAATGACGGAAGGCCTGTTTTAAGTTGTTTCAGCTGTCATGAGGAGAAAATCAGAACGCGCCAGCGCTTTCGTCGGCCAGAGGGATAAAAATGTATCCAATTTAGTTTCATATATATTTAAATATTGGGCTATTGCCTAATATATTTTTTGTAAGATGTCACCAATGTTGATTATGAAAAGTGAATAGTCGGGAGACATATGCAGCGGGTTAGATATGTTTGACCACTTCATTAAGTTTTGTTTTATAGTAAGTCTTTCTTTAAAGTGAATTTCGTTTTGTAGAAATTGTATCTTAATTTCAATCAATGTTTCATCAACCAATTGCTATATTTAATAGATAAGGATAAACCAAGAACGTTGGGTGTGGAATGGATTGTGTAACAAACGAACTCATGTTTCTGCGTGGCCTTTGAATAAGGCTGACGCAATAGATGTCTTTCTGTTTTTATTAAATTTCTTTATTGCTTTATTAGATGTCTTTATTACTTAATTAATTGATAAGATATTTTTGGTCTAACAATATATTTTAGCTGGTCTAAATTCTAAGTTAGACACAAATTTGCGTATAGGCGTGTATATAAGGTTCCCTTCTAGACAAGCACGTAAATTGCTGTTTCGGCCGCAAATTTTCACTAAATTCGTGTAGTTACAGTAAAATAATAAAGAAATAACTAGACTTATTGGCTAGGCTACATTTGGAAAAGAACTAAAGACATTCCGGTAGCTAACCATTATCAGAGCTGGCGATGGGGTAAATACATTTGGGCAATATATAATAATATAAATAACAATAATAATGTCTCAGCAATGACCAAACATATTTATTTGTCTCGGCACACATCCGCTAACAGTAACACAGCGCATCAAAGCTTGCTGTTGTCTTGGCTACCTTACAAACGGTGATGGAAACAACAGTGAATTTCCCCCCTTTTGTGGTAATTTAGCACTAGTTTCTATGATCTTCTGCTTGCATTTTTGGGCTTCAGTTGGATGCTTTATTTTTATCTTTAGTCAATTGAGTTCAGTTCTAAAAAAAAAAAAAAAAAGCAAAGGCTATAAAGTAGTCTAGCCTAAATAGGTGAATCTGCGACGGGGCCCATCATAGGGTGGGGGCCCCCACGCACCGCGGGGGCTGCGGGGGTGTCCCGTACGCCACCGATTTCACATGACGAACGACAGACTCACCGTTAAAAGAGTACATCTCCGTGGCTCGGCTGATAGCTTTCTTCTGTAGTGGATTTCTGGCGCTGTTGTCAATTGGGGAGTTGCAGAGCTCCCTCTGGTGGGCAAACTATGCAACACTCATAACATGAGTGAAGCATGAGACTCTGTTTCTCATGTTTCATCGGCCGTTATAAACGCCGATGCCGATTTAAATGCAATTAGCTCATATCGGACGATAATATCGGCCGGGCCGATATATCGGTCGGGCTCTATTTTAAACTCTATATTTTTGTGCATTCCTAGGTGTTCTTGCTTATTAATAAATGTTTGCCTTTTGATTATTTCTGTTGCCTGTGTTGTTACTCTAGTAATTCTGCATGATTTTAATTTACAACATATTTTGGGTTCATTTTTAAGCCAGCAATATAGTCATTTTTAATCAATAGTTGAGTTTAATAAAAACAACCCAGCATTTTGGGTCAAACATTTAACCCAACGCTGAGTTTGTCCAATTTTGACCCTGCGTTGGGCTGACAAATAACACAAATTGAGTTGTTTTTAACCCAGCCTTTTTTAGAGTGCAGTAATATGTTATTGAAATAAATGTTTTGTACCTGACAACCCAAGAAACATACAGAGAGCAATTACTGTTTGTTTGAAATCATTTGCAGTTGATGTTTTATATTGATCGAACAGTTGTAGCAATTACAGACTACTTGCAACATTGCAATATAAATGTTTTCAACATTATGATTATTGTGATCTGTCTTTCATTCCAAACTTCATGAATGTGGGCATGCTGTGGTTCTGTCTTCAAAGGCATAATGTCAACTATTCACTGACAAAAACACGTCTCACTGGCAAATTATGAAAAGTCCCTCATGAAATGCAGTGAAGGGCGCAAAGTTTTCTGCCTAAACAAATAAATGTTAGTAATCTCAGTAGGATTTATGCTCTGAAGAGCAGTCATATAAATACAACCACAATAAATCACATTGCAGTTGTTCTCTGTGCCTCAATCCATGCCATACTATAAGTGTTTTGCAGCAGCTTACAGTAATTTTATCCATGTGCATGTTGTACATCAATACATCCACAGTTTATTTACTTTACCACAGTGAATAAACTCCTGCTTTCAGCTGGGCATGTTCAGAATTTTAAATAATTTTGTTACTGTGCAGGAACACAGCATGTATTTTGAAGTAAGTCTATATATAAATTAATTTGTTCATTTGGTAAGCACTGGTATCAGCATTACTCTTGTAGGTTTTAGGCAGTGCCCTTTTAGCTAAGATTTTAACTAAAGGAAAAAGAAAATAATTTAGAAAAAAAGGCAAACATGACTGTGGGCACCATTCAAAGAATGTTATCCAGGAGAGAAAAATCAAAGGGCTGTCTGAGTCTTTTTGTCTTCCCACAGAAGTGTCTGGACTGGTGGGGTTGATGCTCCCTCTCCAGTATGGCTGGAGGGCTTGTGTAATGATTTTACACAGACAATCCACCACTCACCCAGCACTGATACACTAAAAAAAAAAAAAAAGGACTGTGATTTTAATGGTAAAAGACTGTAAAAACGCTACGGTGAAAAACAGTTAATTGGTTTACAGAAAGTTTTCAGTACTATATACGGTGAATAACTGTAATAGATCTGACAGTACATTTAATGTAATTTTACGGTAGAAAAATTGTGAAAAAAACATAAATTGACATTCCCACAATTCCTTGTGTGAAACTTCACATTTGATGTACTTTCATTGAAATAACTCTGTTTCTTCTTAGTTTGTACATTAAGGTGTTACATCTAATGTTGTTAAATTAATGTTTGATGAGCTTTGATTTATCATGTAACTCTCATCACCGATGTGTTTGGTGGTTGTCAGTGTATTACAAAGGTACAAAACATATATTAGTACTTGAATAGGTTGGTAAGTTAACATTATATCAGTTAATGAAATACATTTTTACCATAAATTTATCTTTTTTTTTTTCTTTTTTTTTTTACAGTGTATGAAATAAACAGTTATGAACCATAATTATTATAATATAAACGCTGCAACCGTATTTTTTACGGTAAAGATCTGGCAACCACAGCTGCTTTTTTTTTTTTACTGTAGATTTTATAATGAGCAGACCATAGTGATTCTGCCTAGAAAATTATATAGACTTAATTACATTGTTACAGAGAGGTTATTACATACTAATAAACTATATATTACTGTAGCATGAACGAAGCAGTCCTGTTCAGATGACTTGGGTTTTTATAATATGTTATTAGTCATACTTGTCACAGTTAAAGAATGACTTTATATACTGTAGTCTCAAACTCAAAGGCTTACTTTATTTTTTAATAGCATGGGAGTATTGATAGCAAACTAAAGACAAAAAAGCTCATGTATATCTAATTGTTTGTTAAAGGGATAATTCACCCAAAAATGAAAATTCTGTCATCATTTACTCTCCCTCATGTTATTGCGAACCTTTATGCATGTCTTTCTACAGAATGTAATGAAACATTGACTTCCACAAAAAAAAAAAAAAAAAAAAAAAAAAAAAACCCTGACAAAATGACAACAGCAATATCAAAGAATGCAACCATACTTTCAGTCATAGGTCAGACCATCAGATTATCTCGCCACCAAACTCAATGGTCGAAATGCTCAGACAAACTTTTTTACACTTTTAAGGGAAATCAAGCTACATCTTATTTATACTTGTCTCTGCATAGGAGGAAGTATTTTAAAATAAAAAAATAAAAATGTGTTGAATTAAAAAAACAACAACAACAAAGTGACACTACATGTGTTACACAGTTTAATATAAAAACAATGTGTTTTTGACTAATATTAATATGTATTTTAAGTAAGATATATACTTTATTTTGAAAAAAAAATAATAAGGATTCATATAGTTTATGAGACCTTGTCATTTATGTAAAGAGCTGAAATAACTAAAAGCTCCTATGGGGAATGCTTATTTTTGTTGCGCATACAGTATTCATCCAAGGAATTCTGAGTTGACATTTTTGTAATTACTTTAATTTGCAATATGAAACACTCTGGAGTAAAAATCCTATTGAATTGGTAGGGAGGAGACTGACCTCTGGGAAGCACATCAAACAGCACATCCATACTCTGTATACGTGCAGACACTCATAAACACACACCTCCTTACACAGGCCATTACCACCTAACCAACTTGTCTGAAGCAGCAAATAACATGTCAGAATTCCCTATGTGGCTACCATATTTACAGCATTACAGCCCGGCACACTCTAATGATGTGTTTTATCTCTCTGCTTTTATGGCTGACATCTCCCTGACACACTCACACACACATACAGACACACACCAATCCGATGCTTCTCACACATCTCATCTGATCAGCAATAGTAGGGACTCTCTCGAGTTGGCCTTTTGATGGCAGACACTTGACCTTGCCTTTCCTTGTCACTCAGCCCTTAATTTTTCAGGAAAAAGCCTCCTACATTTATCGGGATCTCATTTAGATGGGGCAGATCTAATGCTCTGCCAATGCTCATCAGTCAGAGAGAGAGAGAGAGAGAGAGAGATAGAGAGGGGGGGGGGGGGGTGTTTCACAGCTATCTGTCTGACCTACACTTATTCAGCGAATGGGGTCAGGATTAGCAGCCATTCTTGGGATGGGTCAGCTAGTTGGCTAGTCATCCAACAACTAGTCAATAAGTGAGGTTGACTAGTTCAGGGATTTTGAAACTCTTGTGAGGAATCCCCTTCCTAATATACACCACTGGTCAAAATCCGCTTATGCTCACCAAGGCTGGATTTATTTAATAAAAAAATAACAACAGTAATATTGTAACATATTATTACAGTTTAAAAGTATTAATATTATTTTATTTTAAAATGTAACTTATTCCTGTGATGCCAAAGCTGCTATTACTCCAGTCTTCAGTGTCATGTGATCCTTCAGAAATCATTGTAATAATTAATTTTTATATCCTAATATGCTGATTTGTTGCTCAAGAAACATTTCATAATTCATTTTGATTAAATAAATGCAGTCTTGGTGAGCATAAAAGACTTCTTTAAGAAAGAATCTTAATTATTCCAAACTGTGGACTGGTAGTACATGTATATAGACACTGACTGACTACTTTATTATGTACACCTATTTAACTGCTAGTTAACACAAATAACTAATCAGCCTATCACATGGCAGCAACTCAATGCATTCAGGCATGTGGACATATCATGAGACAATCTGCTGAAGTTCAAATGCAGAAGAATGGTGTTTTAAGTGATTTTCAATGTAGCATGGTTGTTGGTGCCGTACAGGCTGGTCTGAGTATTTCAGAAACTGCTGATCTACTGGGATTTTCACGAACAACCATCTCAAGGGTTGATGCCAGAGGTCAGAGGAAAAATGACCAGACTGGTTCAAGCTCAAAGAAAGACAACAGTAACTCAAATAACCACACGTTACAACAGATGTATGCAGAAGGGCATCTCTGAATGCATATATGTCGAACCTTGAAGCAGATGAGATACAGCAGCAGAAGACACACTGGTGCTACTCCTGTCAGCTAAGAACAGTAAACTGAGGCTACAATTTGCACGGGTTCACCAAAATTGGACAATAGAAGACTGGAAAAATGTTGCCTGGTCTGATGGGTCTCAATTTCTGCTGTGACATTCAGATGGTAGGGTCACAATTTGGTGTAAACAACATGAAAGCATGGATATATCCTGCCTTTTATCAACAGGTGTAATGGTGTGGGGGATATTTTCTTGGCACACATTGGGCCCCTTAGTATTATTGAGCAACATTTAAACGACACAGCCTACCTGAGTATTGTTGCTGACCATGTCCATTTCTTTATGACCACAGTGTACTCTTCTTCTGATGGCTACTTCCAGCAGTATAACGTGCCATGTCACAAAGCTAAAATCATCTCAAACTGGTTTCTTGAACATGACATGAGTTCAATGAGTATATATATATATATATATTTAATGCACAACATTAAATTAATGTTGTGCTTTTTACATTTGTATAATAAGATGGAAATGTTGTTTATTTAAATTCATCATCTTTAAGATAGATGCTTTTAGACACCGCAACACATCTGATGAACCATTCTTAGAGACTTTTTTTTGTTGTTGTTGTTTAAAGTTGAACTTCTTTTAACTTTAGTGCCATTTAGCTATTTTTGAACGCGTCTTAGGTAAAAAAACACCTGATCAAGGTCACCTGAAACCAGCCTACATTCTAAAAACTAATTCACGGGACCTTTAGTTATTACTTAAACACATATATTGTTGTGAAATAAAAAAATCGAGTTCTGAAATGCTGATAGACTTTTTACTTGTAATTGTTATTTTATTGAGCTTGGATGACACACATATTATGCCTATTGATTCAATATACTATCATGAATTGTCATAGTTTAACATTTTCAGTTAATCAAAAATGTATTTAATTTTAAGTTCTGTTAATGTAAAATACAATCTGATGATGTGTAAACGTGTTTCATTGTTTTGAGTTATATGAACACTTCTTTTAATTTAGACGAACTTAAGTTAAGTGAAACTGGGCTGGGATTTATATTTCCCATCATGCTTTGCCCATGGCACTTGAAAGGGAGAGTAAATGCTAAAATTAAGTGTTATACAATGTTTTTTGCACAAGATTAATGGTAAGGGAGATTTAGCAGTAATTAGTGTTTTGTTATGCTAATTTAGAAGACTTACTGTTAATGTGGGTTTTTGGAGATTTACCATCATGGTGACAAGCGGTGCTTGTTACTTAGAAATGCGTTTTATTGTGTCCAAAAAGCGTCTTCACCTTACTTAAAACGTTATGTTGGATCAACTTAAATAGTGCATTCATGTTGACAATTATTAAGTTCATGTTATTTAGAAATGTGTTTTTATTGTGGAAAAAAAAAAATTGTCTTCACCTTAAAACATTATGTTGGATCAACTCAAAATATTGCTTTGAATTAATGTAATTCTCCCAATTGGCTTAAGTAAAAAATACTAGTGGAAAACGTTAACATATATTTTTTTGTTGAACTAATGTTTTATTTTTTTAGAGTGTAAGGCTTCCAGTTTTTTAAAACTATTTTCTGAGGCCACCTTGAGTCAGTTTGTATATATGTAGTTTGCACATCCCAAGCAGTCACCCGAGGAGGTTCGCCACACTTCTAAGACTGTCTGGCTCCGTACAAAGATGTCGAGCTTATATTTATAAACATGATTTCATGGATGCATAACTGGAGCTGATGTCCTATTTGGACTCTGAAGTAACACCTGAAATGATTATGTGTAATGTGAGGTAAAAATAAATGCTACACCCAAGTCAGTGAGTGTATTTATACCTTATTACTGTTACTATCAAGTGAAAGATGTAATTGTATTAACATACAAATGTAATGCTTTAATTTGGCCTAATGCCATTTTAGCCTTATTAATTAACCGTTTCTCCTCTCAGGGCTGATTTGTTTGCAGAATAAGACAGAAAAGAATAGACAATAAATAAATAAATACAAATTTGGTTCGACCAACTTAAAAAAAAAAAAAAAAAAAAAAAAGAGTGAGCAGCATACTTTCATTAACCAACTTTTTGAGTTAACAAACTCTGAGCATTACAGTACACTGTATTTCAGTTTTCCATGTCAAATCCACAGTTGCCAAGGTCCAGTGAAGCCTCTCAACCATTTGCCATCACAAATCACAGTTTGACTGAAAGAAGCCACAAATGACCTTTGTTTTAAATAATTGGCTTTCAAACGCTGCCCACTCAAGCCCAGAAAGCTTACAAATGGAACAAACCCCGCTTTCAAGACATGTAAAGTTCCCTACCGTTTGATGTTTCACGTATTAAATCCCTGGTCTGGAGATCTTGAGTGAGTTTACTGCCTGACTGTCTATTTTTAGCGTTTCCTTCCTAAACCGTATTTGGTGGTCTCCACCTCCGCATGCTAATTTACCAGGCATAACAACAGTGTAAAGCTGGACTCAGCTGTCTGAAGTTATCACCATGCTTGAGTGTACAGCCAGGCTTCCTGACTGGGCCAGTATAGGCTATTTAAGGGAGCTTATTATGAAACACGGCTCCTTTTGCCAATGCAGATGCTTCCTAGCTGAAAATACTCTGCCAGAAAATGCTGTAATAATACAAATACTTGAGCTATAAATGTAAAACAGCACTGGATTGGTAGTACTCAAAAATTCTGGTTCATTAGTATTATTTATATAGTATTACAGTATTTATTAATGTTATGATTTAGCTTTTATTTTTAGATTTTTCCATTTTGATTTTAATTTTAGTTTAAGTTTTAGTAATATAGTAATAAAGTACCTTTGTCATTTTATTAGTTGTTATTTTTTAGTTTAATATTTCTATTTTGCTTTAATTTATTTTTATTTTATATTTAGTTTTAGTAACTTTAATACTATAAAAATTCACCATAAAATCCTGAATTATTGCATGTTTAAAACTATTACAATATTAAATCAAATAGTGAAATAAACATAAACCATTTCGGTATCTGAACCATTTTGCCAAAGTTTTTAAAGTCCCCCTGTAGTCAATAATTTTAATAATAATAATTATCTTTGATCACCAAATTTACATATTTAAAAGTTTTCTGTAAATAAAAAAAAAATTCTTCATGCCTTAAATTAGCTTGAATGTAAAGGTGATGATACACGGGGCAACTTTTTGAGCAATGTTGCTTGGGCACAGCTGATCATGTGACCGGCTTGGAGATTTCAGAAAAAAATTCGAACTAGATGGCGGCCTCTCAGCGGCAAGGGAGCGAAGAAAAGGAGCGTGAACTTATATATTTTTATGCTGGTAAGTTGTCATGTGTCAATCCAAAACAGGGAATTTATCTCATTTAATGCTTAAAATACCAAAATATGTCAAATTTAGTGTACGTAGGCTGTAATTGAACCATCGAATGTTTTCAGTTAAATACTAAAAAGGCACATTCTGTGTAATGTTTGCAGTGGCATAGGCCGTAGGGAGTGTGGTACGTGAAAGTGGCTTTTGACGCGATTGACCCGGGTTCGAATCCGCCTTTTGCCAAACTCACTCTTCTCCCTTTTCCCATTACAAATCAGATTGGAAAAGCATTTATTTTTAATAAAAATTAAGAAAATATCTGAAAAGTTGAAATAAAGTGTCTGATAATAATAAAGTATTTATTGGGTGGGGCAATAGATTTGCTCCTCTCAAATTGGTTGCTGCGAACTGTCCGTTGCCCTAATTAGTTGCCGTGTCTCACCAGGTTGCACGTTGACGGCAACATTGTCCAGCAACATTGGTCAAAAAGTTGCCTCGTGTATTATCACCTTAACTCTACACCCTTGCTTAATTTAATATATGCGGATCTATGAATATGCAAATTAGCCCCACCACTACTCACTCACACAAGCTCAGACAGAGTTCCACTGTCAACTTACTGAGGTAAATGCTACGCAATGGTCAGACAACTGTCTTCTGAAAATCAGTATCCTTAAAAAATGCTTTGAACAACTTAGAATGTCAGTGGAGAAAGGCATATAGTTCATCATAACATTGTAATATACATCATAAAATAGAAAATAAAATATACCGGGATAACCTTCTCTTGAGACTGCTTCAAAGTGGTCATAGTTAATAATATGCTAAAGCCCGCTGGCACATTGACATGGTTACAAGGTAGTTTGTGATGTCAGAAACACTGTCTTTAGATCACTGCAGTTTTAAACAGAAATAATCAGAATAATCACCCACACCCTTACTCCAATTCAATCCAAAATAAAAAGAGGTTTCACCATTCAGTCGGTGATAGGCTGACACTTGTTTGGGAATACAGACTCACCTGCCCACATCCTTTCAATGACTTATCCTATACTTTTCTTCAGTTGTCTCCACTGTCTGCTCCTTACCTTTTTGTCTCCTCTGTTGGCTCGCCTCCTCCTGTTATTTTTCAGTCTCCATCTGCTCTTTGTTAAGAGAAACAAGATTTAAGTCCAGTTATTTCACACAAGTGCTGCTTTATTATTGAACTGAATACTTCCCTGTGTCTCCAATTGTGCCAATAAACTGCTTGTGGTTGTGGCTTTGTGAGTCTGTATATCCTTACAGTAATTTTGCAGCTGTTCATTTTATTCAAAATCGAAAAATATTAATTTTGTGCAAGAATGAAACACTAATAATGGAGTAGGATTTACTTTGAAACAATTTTCAATTAGAAACTGTTAATTCATTTTACACATAATAACAATGAATTAAACATGAAATTGTGAAGTAGAAAGACTGAAACATCATTCTTGTAAAACATACTCCAATAATCTTTTGTTTTTTTTACAACTTTGAAAAAATCATTATGCAAACTGTGAAATTAGCATGGGCAAGAGAAAATAGAAGGCCATTTGGTAACACTTTATTTCAACAGTCCACTTTAGATATAACTATAAGTAACTTTGCAACTTCACGTCAACTACCATTCATTAGAGTATTAGACTGCTAAATATCTGCTAACACTTTATTTTGATGATCCACCAACAGACATTCTCCTGACTATAAGTAACTTTGCAAGTACATGTCAACTTATTCTAATCTTAACACTATTAACTAGTTGCTCATTATTCCCTATACTGCATGACTATATTCTACATCCCTTAATCCTACCCAGTACCAAAATTTAAAGGATTAGTACACTTTCAAATAAAATTTTCCTGATAATTAACTCACCCCCATGTCATCCAAGATGTTCATGTCTTTCTCTCTTCAGTCGAAAAGAAATTAAGATTTTTGATGAAAACATTCCAGGATTATTCTCTTTATAATGGGCTTCAATGGCCTCCAAACGGTTGAAGGTCAAAATTACAGTATCAGTGCAGCTTCAAAGGGCTTTAAACGATACCAGACGAGGAATACACCTTCCCTATTCTACTTTCGGAAAAAACGAAACTGGCGCCATGTTCGTTACGTAAATTGAATAGGGAAGGCGAAGGATATACGGCGCAAGCTTTTTGAAGAGTACGGAAAGCGGAAGCACGTACAAGGCTATTATTTGTGTTTATAAGGCAAATACAGTTGTATTTTTTTCAAAAATTGACCGCTCGTTTCACTCGATAAGTTATTCCTCATCTGGTATCATTTAAAGCCCTTTGAAGCTGCACTGAAACTGTAATTTTGACCATTTGGAGGCCATTGAAGACCACTATAAGGAGAATAATCCTGGAATGTTTTCATCAAAAACCTTAATTTCTTTTCAACTGAATAAAGAAAGACATGGACATCTTGAGTAAATTATCAGTAAAATATTATGTGAAAGTGGACTAATCCTTTAACAACTACCTTAATATCTATTAATAAGCAGTAAAGAGTTTGAGGTAAAATCCAAAATGTACTCTGAGTCTGAAATACAAGCGTGCAAAATTGTCATACAAGTTCTCAAAAATAAAATATTTGAAAAAAGTGACTGTCTTGTCACATGACTATCGTTTCAGCTTGAACGGTGTAGAAAGTTAGCTAGAAGGATCAAGTATCTGTAGCTATCTGTAAGCAAATAAACTAACATAGTTAGCTTCGGTGTAATGTGTTGTTGGTTAAATATAGGTCAAATTATAATTATATCCGACAAAAGAGAATTGGCGTATGTATCTACGGTTATGTTATAGATTTATATAACAAAGACAGTAATAAATTTTAACCTCACCGTTAATAGTAGTTACGTAAACTTTGCTATTTGTTACTGTACTAGCATCTTGCATTGGATCTAGACAACACTGGGTACATGGTCGTTAATGTTTTTAGCTCACTAAGAAACTTTAAATTTAATCAGAAATAGTTTCTACAGCCAAGATGTGGATAAAAGCACTACTTATAGTTATAGTTAATAGGGAATATAGTTGGAATTGCCCCTTTCTTCAGTGTCAAACGCTGAGCGAAGCCTGCTTGATATTGTTCCAGGTTAGAAAAGCTGTCCGCGATGAAATGGGAAGAGCAAACTAACAACTTTGAGTTAAATTGTTCCGTATCCGGTTATAGATAAACATCAGCCATGCCTTTTGACAGTTTTTTTCTGGAGGAAGACTATGAAAAGTTTTCACATCCCCTGCACAGCCTGGAACATAACATTTCCATGATCTGCCATTTTCGCTGTTATCCTCACTTGGCTTGTTTCTTTACTCTGCCTGCAGAACTTCCGATGATTCCGCTGGGCGGTTCCGCCTGGCCTGGATCATGAGCATATGCAAATATTGGGGGCGGAGTCCCCGACTGTTACGTAACAGTCGGTGTTATGTTGAGATTCGCCTGTTCTCCGGATGTATTTTAAACAAATGAGATTTATATAAGAAGGAGGAAACAATGGAGTTTGAAACTCTTGTTATTTAACTATGCTAAGGAAAATTTAATTTTTGATTGGAGGGCACCTTTAAAATTTCCACCACCATGATTTGCATTACAAACATTGATATTAAATACAATACATCAAATCAAATGTGGTGTAAATACTAACACTAGGGGTGCAATGGTTCAAATCGCTCATGTTCGGTTCGTATCACGGTTCCCTTTCAGTCGGTCACGTTCGACGTACGTCAGTAGTGACCGACGAATTGGGATATCGCTTAGAGAGCCCTATCATCTTCGTGTAAACTAAAACAAGCCAATGGAATTGGCGTGCGATATTTGCATAATGCGCACCGCCCCCGTCAGGTGTATATAAATAGGAAGCAGATGCAATCGCACTCTGTCTTTCGCTTCGGAGCCATTCACTGGTGTCCTGTTTTAGAAGACTCCTTTCTTCGTTTGTTTTATTCTAAAACATTGCCTCAGAAGAGGATTTACAGCGAGCTTTCAGTGCTGGTGAAAGGGCACGTTCAGCGAGGTCGCGAGTCTCCGAGGAGCTGAGCTATAAGCTCGAAAACTGCTGTTTTCACAGCAACACAAAGAGTGTGTGCGTGTGTAGCGATTTGGGCCGGTTCCTCGGTGTGTCAGGGAGTGGTGTACCTGACACATCGCGTCGCTCCCTGGGTGCTTCAGCACGAGTGAGTTGACTTCCCCTTCTAAAAGAGCTTTACAGACGAACCCTGACAGTATGTCATTTCGTCTGTGCGTTAATGGGTGCGGTCGTTCCCTGGTCCCTGCTGATGGGCACAATCGTTGCATCTCGTGTTTGGGCATTCTGCACGCTGAAGCAGCTTTTGTGGATGGTTCATGTTCCCATTGCGGGAACATGACTATCGCGATGCTGAGGTCGAGACTCTCCTTCCTGAAGTCTCAGGAAGCGGGGGTCCCCTCTCCTATGCCGCGTACGACCGTTTTTTCCGGCCCCGGGAACCGGAATGACGGTACGGCGCTGTATAGGAAGGGTGACCGGAGGATTACGGTCAGGGCTTCCCCGCCGAGCGGAAACGCTCCTCGGGCCCCTGCCGCCTCATCAGCACCGCAACCCATCGTGCCACCGTTGGTTTCCGCTGGGCCCTCTACGGACTGTCCAGCCGTTACCTTTGGTGTGCTGGCGGCAGATCGGATGTCGATCGCTGCATCGGAAGGTGAGCCTGAGTCCTCGGGGGAGGATTCGGACGCGCTGCCGCCCGGGACGGTAGCGTTGCCCGAGTCGGATCCCGAGCTCACGGCTGTGCTCTCCCGGGCCGCCTTGTGCGTCGGGCTTGAGTGGAACCCTCCACCCTGTCCCGGCCCATCTCGGTTGGACGATTGGTACTTGGCGGGGGGTCGCGCTGGTCAAGTCCAGCGTCCCGCCCCAATGCCTTTCTTCCCGGAAGTACACGATGAGGTGACCAGGTCTTGGCAAGCTCCGCATGGGGCTCGTACAGGGCCTGGTCCCTCGTCCGCCTTCACCTCCCTGGACGGCGGGCTAGCCAGGGGGTACGCGAAGATCCCGCCAGTCGAGCGGTCTGTTGCGACGCAGTTGTGTCCAACGGCCGCTGGCTGGCGCGGTGAGCCGCGTCTCCCGTCCCAGGCCTGTGAATTCTCAGCCGGTCTGACTGAGAAAGCTTACAGTGCCTGTGGGCAGGCTGCCTCTGCCCTGCACGCGATGGCCCTTTTGCAGGTCTATCAGGCAAAAGCGCTGTCGCAGATGCCCCAGGAAGGTCCTGACCAACAGCTGCTTGGGGAGCTGCGCGCTGCCACTGACCTTGCCCTCCGGGCAACGAAGGTGACAGCGCGTTCTGTTGGCCAGGCGATGTCTACTCTGGTAGCCCAGCAACGCCACCTCTGGCTGACCTTGGCAGACATGAGGGAGACCGACAAACATTGGTTCCTGGATTCCCCCGTGTCTCCGGTCGGCCTTTTCGGCGACGCGGTGGAGAGCTGTGCCCAACAGTCCTCCGCTGCACAGAAGCAGGCTGAGGCTATCAGACATGTCATGCCACGGCGGTCCGCTGCTGCCTCCACCCAGCCGCCCGTGGCTCAGCATCAGCCCGCTCGTCGCCGAGGGCGCCCGCCTGCGTCTTCCTCCGCCCCTGCTAAGTTGGCAAAGCAGCAGCCTACACCAGCCAAACAGCAGGGTGCCGGGCGCGGACGTGGTGCCCAGCCCGTCTCTGCCAGCCAGGTGGCAAGCGGTCGGGGAAAACTCGGCCCTGAGACGGGCGCCCTGGAGCGGAAGGTTCCTGCCCTTTGGGAGAGTATTCCATCTGCTCTCCCACCCCCGGAGGAGGGCCGGGGGGGATTTTGTGGCGGCTGTCCATCTACCGCCGCTGGCTCTCCGGAGTCCAGCGGTACCCACTTTGCGACAAAAGGAGCAGTTTCCTCAAACTCCAGGTCACAACAAGGGGTGTCTGCCAGTGTGCCAGGCTCCGCCTCGCTGCTGTCAGCTCCCTCCCCATTCGCCAGCAGGTGGCAGTGTGATGGTGCAGACCGCGTCCCGTGCGCCGTCTCCCATGCACACTGCTGCCTCGCAGAGTCCGACCCCACTCCGGGCCGCCCTCAAGCCGTCCGAGTCGGGTCCCTCTCTGCCTTGCTGCCCCACCCCCGGTGCGTCTGTGGTGCCTTTGGTCCCGCTGGCTCAGTGTCTGGAAGCGTGGATAGCGCTCCCCAGCCTGTCCAGTTGGCTCATTCGTACTATCAGACTCGGCTATGCGATTCAGTTCGCCCGGCGTCCCCCGGTCTTGAGGGCTGTCCACTTCACTCAGGTGTCGTTGGACAGTGCTCCTGTTCTCCGGGTGGAGATTGCTGTCCTCCTGGCGAAGGGTACAATCAAGCCGGTCCCTCCAGCCGATATGAAGTCGGGGTTTTACAGCCCCTACTTCATTGTACCGTAAAAGGGCGGTGGGCTACGGCCAATCCTGAACCGTCCCCAGGATTGGTTTGCAGCAATAGACCTGAAGGACGCATACTTTCATGTCTCGATTCTGCCTCGACACAGACCCTTCCTAGGTCGGTCTGCGTTCGAGGGTCGGGCATGTCAGTACAAAGTCCTACCCGACATGGTTGTAGCTCCCAACCGGTTGGGTCTTCAGGTCAACTGGGACAAGAGCAAACTCGCCCCCGGGTAGAGGATCTCTTGTTTCGGTCTCGAGCTAGACTCGGTCGCACGGACTGCGCGTCTCACCGAGGTGCGCGTCCAGTCGGTGTTGAACTGCCTGAGCTCGCTCAAGTGCAGGACAGCGGCTCCACTGAAAGATTTTCAGAGGCTCCTGGGGCATATGGCATCTGCAGCCGCGGTAACGCCGCTCGGATTGCTTCATATGAGACCGCTTCAACACTGGCTCCGCGGCCGGGTCCCGAGATGGGCGTGGCAGTGCGGCACGCTCCGTGTCCCCGTGACACCGAGCTGCCGTCGCACCCTTGTCCGGTGGTTGGACCCTTCGTTCCTGTGGGCCGGAGTACCCCTCGAACGAGTGTCCAGGCACGCTGTGGTCTCCACAGATGTCTCTGCCACGGGATGGGGGGCACGTACAACGGGCATGCAGTGACAGGTCTTTGGACGGGGCCTCAGCTGCATTGGCATACCAATTGCCTCGAGTTGCTAGCGGTTCGTCTTGCGCTGGCCCGCTTCAAGGAGCTGTTGTCAGGCAAGCACGTTCTAGTCCGCTCACTAAGCACTGCGGCCGTTGCGTACACCTACCGTCAAGGTGGTCTACGCTTCCGTCGCATGTTGCAACTCGCCCGCCATCTCTTGTTGTGGAGTCAGAAGGATCTGAGGTCCCTTCGGGCCACTCGTGTCTCAGGTGTGCTCAACCGTGCAGCCGACGAGCTGTCACGGCAGCATCTACTTGCGGGCGAGTGGCGGCTCCACCCCCAGGCGGTCCAGCTGATTTGGCAGCATTTCGGCGAGGCCCAGGTAGTCCTGCTTGCCTCCCCGGAAACTGCCCTCCGCCAGTGGTTTTATTCCCTGACCGGCGGCACGCTCGGCACGGATGCCCTGGCACACAGCTGGCCCCCGGGTCTGCGCAAACATGCGTTTCCCCCAGTGAGCCTTCTCGCACAACTCATGTGCAAGGTCAGGGAGGACGGGGAGCAGGTTCTGTTAGTGGCTCCGTACTGGCCCACTCGGACCTGATTCTCAGACCTCATTCTCCTCGTGACAGCACCTCCCTGGCCGATTCCTCTGAGGAAGGACCCCCTGACTCAGAGACGGGGCACCCTGTGGCACCCGCGTCCCCATCTGTGGAACCTCCACGTGTGGTCCCTGGACGGGATGCGGAGGTTCTGAGTGATCTCCCGCAAGCGGTCGTAGACACCATCACTTCCGCTAGAGCTCCTTCCACTAGGAATCTCTACGCGCTGAAGTGGAACCTGTTCGTCGAATGGTGCGCCTCTCGCCGAGAGGACCCCCGATCATGTTCGGTCGGATCCGTGCTTTCCTTTCTGCAAGATGGGTTGGAGCGAAGGCTGTCTCCCTCCACCCTCAAGGTGTATGTTGCCGCCATTGCCGCACATCACCATGCAGTTGAGGGTAAGTCCCTGGGGAAACACGATCTGATCGTCAGATTCCTGAGGGGGGCCAGGAGACTGAATCCTCCTCGCCCTTCCTCCGTACCCTCTTGGGATTTGACCCTGGTTCTCACAGCTCTCCGGGGTCATCCCTTCGAACCTTTGCAATCAGTCGACCTGAAACTAATGTCTCTTAAGACGGTTCTTCTGGTTGCATTGGCTTCCCTGAAGAGGGTAGGGGATCTGCATGCATTTTCGGTCGACGAAACGTGCCTAGAATTCGGGCCCGGTGCTTCTCACGTCATCCTGAGACCCCGGCCTGGATACGTGCCCAAGGTTCCTACCACTCCCTTCAGAGATCAGGTAGTGAACCTGCAAGCGCTGCCCTCGGAGGAGGCAGACCCAGCCCTAGCTTTGCTCTGTCCCGTCCGCGCTCTGCGCGTTTACGTGGACAGAACGCGAAGCTTCAGGACCTCAGATCAGCTCTTCATCTGTTACGGAGGCCAGCAGAAGGGAAAGGCTGTCTCCAAGCAGAGGATGGCCCACTGGATAGTGGATGCCATCGCCTTGGCGTACGAATCCCAGGGCGTGCCTTGCCCGCTCGGGTTGAGAGCCCACTCCACCAGAGGGGTGGCCTCTTCCTGGGCGCTGGCTCATGGCGCCTCGCTGACAGATATCTGTAGAGCTGCGGGCTGGGCGACACCTAACACGTTCGCTAGGTTTTATAGCCTACGTGTAGAGCCGGTATCCTCGCGTGTACTCGCATCCACTAGTCGGTAGACGTGTTGTACCCACTCTAAGTGTCGGCTTGCAATGCCATTCCCGCCACTGGCCGGATACGTGCATACTTTCACTCCAGTCGCGTTCCCCGCTTGGCGAACCCTGTCGAGTTCCTCCGCCTCCCCCTTCGGCTCGGACATTGCGGAGTGTCTGATGCCAGGCCTACATCCGTCGCTGACGCTGTCTGTTGGCTGGGGCCCATATGTCGTGACCCCTCTACGTGAGCGGTCCCATATGTGTATTTTCCACGGTTTAAAACTCCCTACGGGCCGAGTCTGTGTCTTTCCCTTAGCTGCCTTAGGGAAGCGCCCCTTACTCGGGGGTGTCGGAAAGGCCTATTTCGCACTCCGCGGACAGCCGTTCGTGGACACTCTGCACCGCCCCCTAGCGTCCGCAATCCGTACAGGAACGTCCTATCTGTCCACTTTCGGCCTACTTTGCACTCCGTGTACGGCCGTTCGTGGACACTCGACGTCGCCCCCTAGCGTTGGCGCCCCGTACATGAACGTCCTATCTGTCCCCTTTCGGCCTACGCCAGGGGTAAGGGGCAAAACGTACACTTGGCCGCTCACTTAAGAAGGAAATGGGCGTCCATTTGTTGCAGCGCTCCCTCCGACTGCCTAGAAGTACAGTGGCAACTTAAATGAATGGGGTTTTTCCCACCAACGACCTAATTTCCCTTGGCAGAGCCAGCTCTGCTGTCACCTGTCAGATGAGTCTCCCCCTAACCAGGTGGAGCCATCCCAGGGACTCCATATGCGTACTGCCCCCCCGGGCCAGTCCATGTGTGTATTCCCACGTAAACTCCTCCCCTATTGGGTAGGCAGTGGTCTCCGCAGCGTCCCTTACGGGTTCGCTTTCCCAGTGTGTCTAGTTTACTTAGTGGGTAGTGGTTAGACAGCAGTAGACTCTCTCGGTGTAAGCTCGCCCCCTTCACCGCCAGCCGGTGCTATGGGCGGCTGAGCTTGCGCTGGGCACTGGAAGGGGTTTCGTAACTGTGGCGCTTTAGTTGGGATCCCAATTCGTCGGTCACTACTGACGTACGTCGAACGTGACCGACTGAAAGGGAACGTCTCGGTTACGTATGTAACCCTCGTTCCCTGAAGGAGGGAACGGAGACGTACGTCCCGTCGCCACAGTTTCTGTACCCTCGCTGTAGCGCGGACACCAGTTGTCTCCTCAGCGAAAAACAGAGTGCGATTGCATCTGCTTCCTATTTATATACACCTGACGGGGGCGGTGCGCATTATGCAAATATCGCACGCCAATTCCATTGGCTTGTTTTAGTTTACACGAAGATGATAGGGCTCTCTAAGCAATATCCCAATTCGTCGGTCACTACTGACGTACGTCTCCGTTCCCTCCTTCAGGGAACGAGGGTTACATACGTAACCGAGACGTTTTAGGGTCATGGTTTCGGTATGGTTTGATATGTGCTATATTTAGGGAAAATAGGACTACTGTCAAATAAAAATAAATAAAATAAGAACAAACAATCAAACTACAAGCAACATCACAAATAAGTACAATAAAGCAAATATTCAAATAAAATAAACAGTGCTTTTCAGTTTCAGGTACAGAAAATGGATAAAGTAATCAAATATAAAATATCACTGCATATTATATTTACTGTATAAAATAAATAAAGATAAATCATTATTGAAGTTACAAAAATGATTCAGTCAAGAGCAGTGAGTGATTTCTTTGTTATTTGTTGTTTGATTTGTTGTTTGATTTAACATTATTAGTTTTTTCCCCCTATAAGACATAGACGATCAAGTACATATACCGTTACACATGTGCTGTCTTTCTCGACTAATATAGGTTCACTTAAGACATAACCGACTATGTTTGCTAGGATACTCGCCAAGACGGGCATGCTGACATAATTTTTGTATGAATTTATCCGCTGAAGTGCAAGACTTGAAAAAGAACTCAGTATTTGCGCGCTGACTGAAATAAGCGCGTGCGTGCTTCGGATGAGCTCACACAAATCTTCTCACAGCGCGTGCGAGTTCTATTCGCGTCTTGTTCTTGAAGGTTTAAATCAGCAAGGCTTAAATGAGTTTAGTTTAAACACAGATAGCAATGTGTGCTGTTCAGGTCTCACCTGCGCTCCTGCAGTATCAACATCCGGGTGATGACGGTGTAAATGACTGGACATTAGAGCATACGGCACTCGCAGTGAACAAAGTTTACAAAGAGTGACTGTTTTCTCCACGCTTTCTGATTATCTTTGTTGTAACGTTTTGCACATCCATCGACTGAAACATACATTATCTGAACTCTGTCTGTCTGTTTTCCACATTGCTATTTTAAACAAACCATATTAACCAATAGATGCGTCGTCATTCGAGATGGACCGCGGTACAAGTGCGTACCGAACCGTAAGTGGATTTTTTTAAAGATTTTTTTTACCGAGAACCGTTGCACCCCTAACTAACACTAAAATAATTTTCTTTACTTAGTTAATTAAATAAACTAGTAGCAAAGTGTTTTAAGAGAGTTTACCAGGCAAAAGATTTCAACAACATTACATTTCTAAGCAAGAAAATACAACCCACAGTTAATAGAAGAGAAAATATAACTCCTAACTAAACGCTTTGAGACTGCAGAGCTTCACACATGAATGTGTCATTCAGAATATTCTGAATCCATTTCATTTTTGGCCTGCAGTATTGTTTCCTCCGTATTTGTCTCACTGGTGGGAGCCGTGCCTCTCCTATTAATTGTCAGCGAGGGCTGGAGGGCCAGCGCAGGCAGTGTCTGGTTCATTGAATTATAGACACCAGCCTTCATTTTTATGCCTGGAGGTGCTTGGTGGTGATGTCAAGATGAGGGCCAGTGTTTCTGTTCTGCCGGTGTCAAGAGTAACATGACACAGTCCTATTGATTTGGCTCAATGTATCTACATGGGAGGTGTTGAACATCATGAAAATATGTGCAAATAATACTGTCAACTATTCTCTGTCTTTCATTCCAACACTTTCTCCTCAACGAGAATATCACAGATTTAGATCTGTACCCCAGCGACATTAAAAACATGTGCAATTCTGGAAATAAACTGTGCACTATTAAAAAAAAAAGGGCCTTTTGTGTCACAAATACTAAGAAATGTGAATTACTTAAAACTACAAAACCCAAGTTAGACCAACAGAATTCCCCCCAAATGCTGTCCCAACTAGTCAAATACTGTTGTCGGAACAAAGAATTTCGAATTGAACAATATTTCCGAATTGTGAGTTCCCAGCATGCACCACAGCATGTATAAATTATGCGGTTACTGTAATAAGATTGTTTCACTGTTTGCTGACTGTGAAATGTTTTGTTATATGTAGCTACGTTTCCATCAAAAGTTGTACATTTAAACACTTAAAATTAGAATATTGCATAAAACATTTGCAAATTAAGCACTGTTTCCATCCAATGTGTTCAAGAGTACAAATCATCACTTCTTGGGTAAATGTAACAAAATATCTGTATTATAAATGTAAGTTCTGCAGTACACTGTCACGCATCACAGGACGATGTTCCACCAATGAGTGATTATACAGGTGCTTCAGACGCAATCACATACCCCCTTTCCACCAGCACGAACCGAGTGCTGGTTCAGAGCTAGTACTAGTGCCAGTTCGGAGTTGTTTCAACTGATGAGCCTTCTAAGAACCGGTTAACCTTTACACAGGCTAGAGAGCCAGCACAGAGCCAGGTCTTACGTCACTGTATACATCTCATATTTCACAACAAAGCTAGTGCTGCAACGCCAAACACAAACACACCAGGCTTGTTTGAGATGCATAGGCTTCTTGTAGAGCAATCAGCGCTTGATATCAAAGCACCACGAGAGTGATCCAAAAGCACAAGGAGTCGTATGCTCTACAAATGCTCCTGTGGACCCGCGGCACTCCGATGTTACCTGCCAAATCGGTCCGCGCTGCTCCAACGCATCTCAAACAAGCCTTCCATCAACAATTGCGTATGTTTCACTACTGTTGATGCTCATGTCTTTGCGACCTACATCGGCATCCAAACATGGCTCGCCATAAAGTGTATATAGACGGAGATTACAATCGAGCTGCTATTAGCTTGAATAGCTGCTATTATAAAAATGGTGGTTTCAAGTTTCTTGTTGGTCACGGTAACCCCGCCCCCAGCCCCTGACGCAAGCAGTTCTTAGTTCTAGCCCAGCAATGTTTTGGTGCTACTTACAAACCACTTTTCCTGGTTCGGAGCTAGTGCTTTGTGTGTCTAAAGACAAAGAACTGATTTGAAACTAGGCTCTGGCTCCGAACCAGCACTCCAACTGCATTGGTGGAAAAGGGGTATCATAGAAGCATTCCCATAGTGAAAGGGAACCTAAAAATCTAAATGCATCAGTGTGATGGGGGAGGCGTGGTTCCGCAAGGTTTGCAACGGAAGAGAGAGATGGGAAATGAGCGGTGAGTAAGTGAGTTAAGTACAAATGACAAACACCTGTGTCTTGTTTCAGTATTTGGCGTGGAGAGACCACATAAAAGCCAGCTGGAATTGAGATGCAGAGAGAGAGAGAGAGACAGACTGGGAACTCATGCAGGGCTGACGACACTGGAGAGAAGTCACTACGTTGGTGAAGATTGTAAACTGGAGTGAAGCGCGTGGAACGTGATATTCTGTTTGTTTATTTTCTGGCATTATCAAATAAAGCACGAGTCTCAGTCAAGCGAACCCTGTCCTCTTCCTTCCTACAGCCTTGAACTTTGTTACACTGGTGCCGAAACACAGGAAGGAAGCAGGAGAGCCGCCGCTGTCATGCAAACTCCGTCAAGTACGCCGTTTGCGGATGTTATCTCATCCCCCGCGGTCCTCCACCAAGAACATCACCAGGCGTTGCTGGACCTGTTGAGTGATCAAGAGCATCGCTTCAAGGTGACCGTGCAGGCACAACAGGAGGACCGCAAGAGGTTCCGGAGCTGGATGGACCGGGAGGTTCGGGCAGAAGCCACAAGCCACCAAGCCACACCCCCCCCACCTGCTGCTAAACAAAATGGGGGCCCAGGATGACCCAGAAGTCTTCCTGGACCTGTTTGAGAAGACAGCGGAAGTCAGGGGGAAACCTCTGCTGTCCGGCGAGGCGCAGGTGGCTGCCCAACAGTTGCCTGTTCAGAACCTCCTGGTCTTTGACGACCTAAAGAGAGCCATCATTCAGCGTGTCGGCCAAAGCCCAGAACAACATTGTCAGCAACCTTTGTGATGGCGCAACAGCTCCAGGACTCATGCCGCAAATGGCTGCTGGCTGAGGGAGGCGACATCAACACCATCATTGACCGTGTGGTACTGGAGCAGTTCATAACTCGTTTGCCAAGGAAGACTGATGATGGAGGTGGGGACTTTGATCCTCTTTGGCAATTTTAACATTCATCTAGAGAAACCTTATGCAAGTAAGTAAAGTTTATTTATATAGCACATTTATCACAGCAGAGCTGACCAAAGTGCTGAACAAAGTCAAAGATAAACAAACATAAAATAAACAAAACAGATAAAACAATAAAACATAGACAAAATCCATTTAAAATGCCTGAGAATAAAGATATGTTTTCAACTTCATTTTAAAAGTGGTAATGGAAGGAGCAAGGCCAATGTCCAGTGGAAGTTGGTTCCAGAGACGGGGGGCCGCAATAGAGAAAGCCCTATCACCCTTCATTTTAAACGTGAACGAGGGACAACCAAGAGAGCTCTATCAGAAGATCTTAGAGATCTGGAGGATGAAGAAGGAATAAGATGAACCGAGAGATAAGATGGGGCTTGACCATTAAGAGCTTTAAAAACAAACAACAAAATTTTAAATTGAATTCAAAAATAGACAGGAAGCCAATGAAGAGAGGCTAAAATTGGTGTAATGTGCTCTGTTTTCTTTGCCCCGGTCAACAGTCTAACAGCTGCATTGTGTACCATCTGTAAACGTGCAATGGATGACTGAGGAAGACCCAGATATTATGAATTTCAGTAGTCAAGGCGAGAGGTAATAAAAGCATGAATGACTTTCTCCAGGTCATTAAAAGTTAAAAATGATTTCAGTCTCGAGATGATCCGTAACTGATAAAAACTGTTCTTGACAACTGTATTAATTTGCTTAGTTAAGCAAAGTTCAGAGTCCAGAATGACACCAAGATTCCTAACCTGGGAGGAGACTGAGGGGAAATGCTTGCCAAGCTCATTTATAAGACCACTTCTCAACTTAGGGGGACCAAAGATGATTACTTCCGTTTTATTTTCATTTAGTCGAAGAAAGCTATTGGACAGCCATTTCTTGATGTCCCCAAGGCAGGCCAATAAGGGTTGAATGGTATTGCCAGCTTTCAATGGTATGTACAACTGGGTATCATCAGCATATAAATGAAATTAAACATTGTGTCTGCTAATAATGTCTCCCAAAGGTCGTATATATAAATTAAAAAGAAGTGGCCCCAAAATGGATCCTTGGGGCACTCCACAGGTAATAGGAGCAACAGATGAAGAAAATCTACCTAACTCAACAGAAAAAGACCTGTCTCTAAGATATGAGTTGAACCACTGCAAAGCAATACCCCCAATACCAAACAGATTTTCTTTTCAGCAGAGAAGAATATCATGATCAACTGTATCAAAAGCAGCTATAAGATCAAGAAGCAGCAGAACTGAATTTTTACCACTATCCACTGCAAGCAAAATGTCATTGAATACTTTAAGCAAAGCAGACTCAGTGCTATGAGGAGCAGATAAACCAGATTGGAGAGGTTCTGTTAATTTAGCTGTATTCAAAAAGGAAATCAATTGTGAATATACAACTTTTTCTAAAAGTTTTGATAAAAATGAAAGCTTAGAGACAGGCTGATAATTATCAAGGCAATTTTCGTCCAAACCCTGTTTCTTAAGCAAAGGTTGAACTACAGCATGCTTGAAACATTTCGGGACAACCCCAGCACTTAGAGACAAGTTAATCAATGACTGAATGGAAGTACCAATTTCAGAAAAAGAGGCCTTAATAATCTCAGAAGGAATGACATCAAGTGAAGAGGCAGTTTTCTTCATCTTATTGACCAGATCACAGAGTTCCCTCAAAGAAACAATTTGAAAACAAGAAAAGGACGCCGGACTTGCCAGCGAGAACAATGACAGATCTGATGACTGCAAGGTAAAAGAGGAGCGAATAGCTAACCACTTTATCTGAAAAAAAAAAAAAAAATGTAAAATTTTTCACAAAGTTCAGTTGAGGGTTCCACATGAAACTGACAACCTGGATTAATTATTGAATTAATCGTAGAAAACAAATTTCTAGGTCTATGAGAGTGTGTAGTAATCAAACCTGAAAAATACTTAGACCTAGCTGATTTCAGAGCTTTCTGAAAGTTAAGCAAACATTCTTTGAAAAACTCAAGAGACACAGTTAACGAATCCTGTTTTCATTTCCTCTCCGCTTGACGACATGCCTGCCTGAGAGAGCGAGCATTATCGTCGGGCCAGTAATACGATTTCTGTCTGGGTGACTTTAACTTAAAAGGTGCAATAGCATCTAAAATATAAGAACAAGATGTATAGAGAAGAGAAGTCAGTTCATCAGGCCCAATGGAAGACTCAACAGCATTCAGAATAGATCCTTCAACAGCATTGAATAGATTTCACTAAACTGAGGGGGAATAGATTAATTTATTCAACGAGAGTAATGGTCCAGATGTTTTTCCATAACTGCAGAATTCTCAGCATGGACATTAAAAACAATAGGGCAATGATCAGAGAAGGAGACATCTTCTATGGTTACATCTACTACAGCATCACCATTTGACAAAATAAGGTCCAGTGTGTGACCATGGACATGAGTTGCTCCATTTATATGTTGCATAAAACCAAAAGATTCCAAAATATTACCAAATTCACTGACCAAGGGTCAACCTGGGCAGCACACATGTATATTAAAATCACCCAATAATAACAGCTGATCTTATGATGGCATGATATGAGTTACAAATTCACAAAACTCTTGTATAAAAGCACTGTCAACATTAGGTGGCCTATAAATAAGCGCACAGAACACTGCAGTGGAATCAAACTCAAGCACAATACATTGTAACTCAAATAATGCATAACTCCCAACAGAAACGGGACGTTAAGGGTTTGTTTAAAAACCATGGCAACCCCACCGCCCTTGCCAGTACATCATGGTGTACTAATAAAACAACAGCCCGGTGGACACAGTTCTTCAAAAACTGCCGACTCACCGGCAAAGGCCCATGTTTCCGTCAGGAAAAGGATATCCAAGTTGCGTCCAGTATAAAAGTCATTAAAAATATCTTGTTGCACACGGACCTAGCATTGACTAAGGCCATGTTGAGATGAGACTGTGGTTCCAGGTTCCGATCCAGTCTAACAAAATCCAGTTGGCGAAGATGTAAACGTTCCACTCCTCTCCAGCTAAGTCGTAAACGTGGCAAAGCGGAGGTAGAAGAATCACCAAAAACTGGCATATAAATAATCCCAGGAGCTTCGCGCCAGACTATGCCCCTCCAAATATGTTGTATCCAGGGAATGCTGGGTTGAGAATTTTAAGGTGGAAGCAATCGCCCGTCTAATTCTCACTCGAACACCGCCATGACAACCTCTCTTTCTGCGGCGTTTCCGCAGAGGATGAACACAGCAAGGTAGCTGGTAAACGCAATGTGGCGCAGGTGGATTAGAAGAGGATTGAGAGCGAGAGTAGAGAACTGGGCAGTTTTCCAGGTAACCAGCTTCCATACAACATTTGATGTTAAATAGGGCTTGGCGATCGTAGGTCAGCACTGAGTCTACATGATACCAGTGCAATACCACACAAAGAACAAAAAGTACAGCTACAGACTTCGTTACTACAGACTGAAACACACAAGAGAGACGGCATGCAGAGTGCACTGGCGCCATCTTGGAAGTTCACAATGAGCAGACAGTCTAATCATAGTTATGCTTCAGACTTCTTTGCTCTTCTAGCCTCATCTGATCTCAAATGGCTCATCACCACAAGTACTCACAAATCTGGCCACCAACTTGACCTAATTTACACCAAATCCCTCTACCAGTTACCTTCAGACAAAACCTGCACTCTCTTTCTCCTTCTCATCTTTGCCCTGTTGTGTCATCCTCCCTTCTCTCACCCACACAACTCTCATCTCTGGATGTGAATACAGCAATAGACACTTTATGTTCCACTTTAAGTTGTTCTCTAGACAGTATCTGTCCTCTCTCATCCAGGCCAGCATGTGCTACTCCCTCAAACTCCTGGTTAACTGATGTTCTTCATGAACGCCGGACCAAACTCAGAACTGTAGAGAGAAAATAGTGCAAATCCAAAGACCTACAGTATCTGACCTGGGTAGGTATAAGTCTCTGCTCTCGTCCTTTTCTGATGATCAACAAGATCAACAGCGCTTCAAACACACACACTTTTCAAAACATTCAACTCTCTCCTCTGTCCCCCTTCACTCGGCAACATACACTTTTATGGTGGAAGGAGACAGCCTTCGCTCCAACCCTTCCTAGAGGAAGGAAAGCACAGCTCTGATTGGGCATCTCCAGGGGTCCTCCCGGTGAGAAGTACACCACTTAATGAACAGGTTCCACTTCAAGGCATATGCATGCTTTGGAGAGGGTACTCTCACTGAAATGATGCTGTCTACCACCGCCTGAGGTAGATTACCTAGGACCTCCGTGTGGAGGTTCCAGAGATCTGGATGCGGGTGCCAGAGGGGGAAAGTAGGTCATTCCTAGAGGAATGTGCTAAGGAGGGGCTGTCGTGAGGAGCATTAGTTCTAGGAGCCAGTAAGGCCCAGCTAGTGGGGCCAGTAAGACGCCACTAGCAGGACCTGCTCCTCGTCCTCCCTGACTGTGCACAGTGTCTGTGCAAGTAGGCTCACTGTCTTCCTGCGGCCAGCTCCCCACTGTTGCCTAGGTGGAGGCTGCCGCTGAGGCTGTGCGGGGGCGGCGGAGAAACTGCAGCCGGCGGTAGGGTAGAAGCAGCAGTGGGCCACCGGGGCAGGATGTGTCTGATCACCTCCGTCTGCTTCTGTGCAGCCAAGAACTTCTGGGCAAAGGTCTCGGCTGCATCGCTGAAAAGGCCGGCCTGAGAGATAGGGGAGTTGAGAAAATGATATTTGTCAGTCTCCCACATATCAGCCAGGTTCAGTCAGAGATGGTGTTCCTGGACCATTAGTGTGGCCATCGTTTGACCAAGAGAGTGCACACTGAATTTTATCGCTCATAGGGTGAGGTCCATCGCTGTACACAGCTCCTGCATCAGCCCTGGGTCAAAACTACCCTTGTGCAGCTTGCAGCTTTTTTTTTGTGACTTGGCTTGGTATTCTTGCAGGAGAGCCATGGCCTGCAAGGTGGAGACAGCCTGTCCAGCAGCTCTGTAAGCCTTGGCTGTGAGAATGGACGAGAACTTGGATGGGAAATGCAGATTACTCCTCCAGGTGGCAATGCTTTTTAGACACAATTGCATTGCAACAGCACACTCTATCGGGGGGACTGCCATGTGCCCTTGGCTGCCCCACCATCAAGGGTCAGTGAAGGGGAGGAGGTACCAGACCGGTTTCGGGCAGCTCCACCTCTTTTGAGGTATTGGAGTCTTGACTGCAACACCATAATGTCATCTTCTCGCAGTGGGTGCATGACTCATCCATGAAAGCAACCTCAGCATGTTTGATGCTCTTTTAGGGAAAAAAAGCTATTTTAAGTACAGCTAGAAGGGAATAGTGCAGTCTGCTGTGTGCAAAAAGCTCTTTTAGGATCTATTAAACAGCAAGAAATGTGCTCTGGAAGATTGCAAAGCCGTCGCACCAAAAACACCGGTAATGAAGAGGCTTCTTCCCAAAGAGCACTTGCAGACCCTCGCAGAACACTCTTGCATTGATAGTCAGAGCAGAGCAGTTGAACTGTTAGGCTCCAAAGAGCTGAATATGCGTTGCTCCCACTTCTGCCTTTATACCCCTAGTGCTGGGCGCGTAGACGTGCATTGGCTCATTTAATTTACATTTGAAGGTGACAGGGCTCTCAGACGAGATCCCAATTTGTCGGTACATTCCGACATGACCGACTGAAAGGGAACAATCCTACAGACTTACAGTGAAGGACAGGCCCATACAGTATATAAAGAACCAAAATATCATAGAGCTCTTTTTAGTTGGATCAATAAACTACAACCTAAAAACATTCAAAACACCAAAGCAACATTCATAACACCAAAAGCCTGGCAACCACCCAGAACACCCTAATATTGTGGCAGCATGATTTACATATTTTCTTCAGAAAATGTAAAAATCTTATGTATTATTTAATTAAAATAACTAGTATTTTATATTTGGTTTATTATAAGCATTTAAAAAAGAATATGGCAATGTTTTTTCTTTTCTTTTCTTTTTTTTTTTTTTTGGCCACCCAGATGACGGCTCTTGTCTCTATAGCTTTGATGTCAGCTTGAAACAGGCCCTCAGAAAAAAAAAAGCCAAACTCCTGGAGCAGCGCCCATAGCTTTGCTGATTCTGTTATTTTCTCCTGTCAGCTGTCATGACTGTTGTGAGAACTTGAGGTGATATATGGTGGGCTTTTGTCAACCAAGGAATCCTAACGAGGCTCTGCCCATCAGGCTTGATTTATCTAACATGTATAGTATTGGACCTGCATGGGCTTTCTATCCCTTATTCATGCCTTGCAATATTCCTTCAGCAACTATCCTGCAGCTACAGACAGAGAAAAATAGATATGCATCTTTCTATAGAACAGTATTGGGGTTTCATCATACAGAAAACTGTCAAAACATATCAAACACACTCATACTCTAGATAAAAAGATTTTAAAGAAGATTATGCTTATTACAGGTGTACATATTCCTTACTGAGATGTATTTGTGCTGATATCTTTGTAGGTATCATTTGGTGCCATATATTACCATAGTCATTTATATTAGATGATATCTATTCTCAGAGGGTGTTGTTTGTTATGGATTAGGATATGAGAAATGAAATGAAGGTGAAAGCAAATGCCCTGGCCCTGTGTGTTTTTAAAATTGTCCTTGTTGTGTTCAGGACTAGGGAAAAAGTTGTTGTGGGTTTTTTTTAGCTCCATTCTCACGTTTTTCTCTTCACACCCACTTACAAATTTATGTAATTTGTCAGTATTTTTGTCTTGTTTTTGTTTTTTTTCAGTAAAATATCTAAACATTCTTAAATCAAAATACATTTACTTGAGAAACAAAATTACATTAAAAATAAATCTTTTGATTCCTCAAATTCTCAAAATTAAGTGACTTTATGCTTAAAACAAAAACAAATATCTGTCAATGTGCTATGGGAATTTGATGCTATGGGAATGCTTCGCGTGAGCAGGTGTCTGAAGCATGTGTTTACACATGCCAACCGAGGATTGGCTGAGTATGATGATGTAGCGACGTAGCATAGTACATCACTGAAACCATAAATAGACACAATGCCAGCATGTTCCCAACTTCTTTGTCTTCACAAGCCACATGTGTGAGCTTGTGTTTGTGAAAAAAAACCCTGTGTGTGTGTTGTGAAAACAGAACAGGAGTTAAATTACTATATGTCATGATGCCATGCCCCTGCTTTATTATGGGGGATGTCTCACACAAGATGGGTGTGTTCTGTATGGGTGAGGAGCATGCAAGGTCGGTCCTCGAGGGGGCTGACTGTGCTCATTGCGAAAAGTTCAATCTCTGCAAGCTCTGATCCCACTTGACTCTCTTTGAGATAAATAAGAGCCAAGTTCCTGTAGACTGTAGCTCTGCGACTTGAGTTGAGCCCTTTCTCTCGCTCTCTCTACCTAGTCTGAGGACCACATTCTGGATCTCGAAGTTTGCTCCACGATTTCTTTGGACCAGAACAAGGAACTTATGCAGACAGACAGGCAGATGCATTTGAGGAGCTGCTGTGGCCAAGCTGTATCTAGAGTAGCCTGATTGAAAGAGACAAACCACGCAGTCTAAACTAGATCGCTTTCTAACATCTAGCCAAGAGCAATACCTTGTGTGTAAGGCTTACGCAGCAGCAGGTCAGGCTGGTGCGTCCCTGCACAACATGGCAGTTTTGCAGGCCTAACAGGCTGACCTGCTTAAAGATTATGAAACGATTATGGCCCTCCGTTTGACCAAGTAGGTGGTCCACACTATCGGTCACTCAGTGGCTGCTATGGTCATTACAGAGTGCTATCTGTGGTTTAACCTCACGGGGATCAATAGAAGAGACAAGGCTTTCTTTCTTGATGCCCCGATATTGCCTTCTGGCTTGTCGACAGATACCAGTAGGCTAAGAAACAGTCGCCAGCATTCCGAGAATTAATCCCTCGCTGTGTCTGGGAGCCGCCACCTTCAACCAGCCTCTCCAGGCTGGGGCCCAGAAACAAGAGAGAGGAGCAGAAGGCCTGTGTCCCTGCCTGCAAAGAAAAGGGGTACCGGGAAGCACGCTCAGGCACAGTCACCCTAGGGGAGACAGGATCTCAGATCAATTTATCTCCCCCACAATGGAGAGAAAAAAATCTGACACTCGCGTGCTGCGTCCCAATTCGCCTACTTATACTAGGTCCTAAAAGTATGTACTGTTTTTGTACAGAAAAAGTACATACTTTTGAGTGTGTAGTAGAAGAGTATGCAAGTTTTGGGACATACTACCTCGTCATAACTGCGTCTTTAACGGACGTTCTGTTGCTTAGTTACTCAACCTGTAACTGTTTAAACTACCCTGTCAATCATCTTGTCACAGTTAAAATCCTCCACATTGAATTAAATTTATTTTCCTACCGTTTCGGAGAGAAATGTAGTCACACGTTGATCTGCCAGTCATGGGTCTTTCATGCAGAGAACTCATCTTTGCATTATGATGCATTTGAAAGTTAATGACCAAACACATCGTTATAAAAGTTCACAATGCTGTTGCAGATGAAATATAAGGTGGATAGCATTTAATAAATATCTTTTTGTCAGGTTAGACACTGCTTATAAATCATTCAAGCCCTTTTATCTTAACCGTCGTACCTCGCACGTCCATCATGTTTGTAGTTTTTAAACACTTTTTATTCGTATTTGTAGTTCTAATCGAATCCTTGTCCACAGCGCAATGTGTTATGGGCAATATTAGCCGTTAGAAGTGTACACGGATCTGCACTTCGAATTCTAACCGGAAAAAGTACACCATCCGGGTATCTTTGGAATACTCATTTCAACATACTACGATTTGGGACATACTAATTCTTTTTTCGAATACTATTTAGGACGCATAGTATGCGAATTGGGACGCAGCAATAGTCTCAATTTATTTCTCAATTCTCAATTTATTTATAAAGCACAATTAAAAACAACTACAGTTGACCAATGTGCTGTACAATGATATAATAGACTTATAAAAAAAAACATGTATACAAACCAAACAAACATCAGACAACAAACAACATCATAAGTCATAGGCCCTGGCCCTGAGGGCATCCCCTTCCAAGGGAGGTTTGTGCACACCACAACATTATGTGCTGAACTTTTATCTAGGCCCTCAGCAGGTGCTTCCAAATAGTGATTCAGGGGGGTGGAGGCACCCAATGGGCTATTCGCCCCATCTTCACTCAAGAGTGATTCGAACATTTGGCCAGTTCAAGTTTGCTGATTCAGGGCGCAGAGCAGGCCATTTTTTTGGCAGCATGGCAACTACTGCCAAATGCATCACAGTGTGTACTGATTCAGTTTGCCTTCCATCCTACAAACCTATAGGTTAAAGATGCTCACCCTGAAGTTAATCATGTCACAAATCCAGTTTGAGGGCTGGTTTTTGACAATAGATCTAAAGGACGCAAACAGTCACATCGATATTATGTCAGAACACAGGAAGTTTCTCAGGTTTGCTTTTGGGGGCGAAGCATACCATTGTCAAGTTTTTCCTTTCGGCCTAGCTTTAATCCCCACTCACATTCACCAAGTGCATGGATGCTGCTCTGGCTGCTTTGCGACTCCAGGGCATCTATCCAACTACATAGAAGATTGGTTGATATTTGCAAAAGTTGGCAGCACAACATCAAGATCTTAGTAGTTGGGATAGAATTTGAAGAGTGTGCTTTCCAGCTCAGAGAATCACTTTTCTTGGGGTGGTTTTGGACTCGACCACGATGCAGGCATGGCTGTCTCCTGCATATGTAAAATTGATCTTAAATGTCATGAAAGATCATGTCATGAAAGGTCAGGAGCTCTCCATTCTTCAAGTTCAAAAGTTGTTAAGGTCTCATGGTGGCAATGGTGTGTCATTCCACTAGGCCTACTCCACATGAGAGTTCTTGCTCAAGAACAGGGGATTCCATCCTCTGAACCATCCCTCCAGGATGGAATATGGTGACACGCTTACATGGCATCCATTTATGGTTTCATTTTGTCACAGTTAATATCCTCCACATTCAATTTAATTTAATTTCCTACCATTTCAGAGAGAAATGAAGTAGCACATTGAACTGCCATTCGTGGACTTTTATGTGGAGAACTCTTCTCATGTGTTTGCAATTTGCATAATGATGCAAAAACGTATCTTTACAAAAGTTCATAATGCTAGTTGTAGATATAATGTAATTATATATAAATATAATGTGGATAAAATTGAATAAAAATCTTTACATCAGGTTAGATAATGATCATTAATCACTCAAACCTTACAGAGCCCTGCACATGACATGCAGGAAAAAAAAGTAAATCGTGCACACGATTTACTTATTTGTTCCCTCAATATACTAAATCGTACGCAAGATTTATAAATCGAGGGAACAACTTAGTAAAGAGTGCACACAATTTATCCTACTATTTTTTTCATGAATGTCATGTGCGGGGCTCTAAACCTCTATAACTGTCTGACTCGCATATCAACCATGTTTGTAGTTTTTAACACTTTTTATTCATGTTTGTAGTTCTAATCAAATCCTCATCCAATGTGCAATATTAGCCATTAGAGTGTATACGGATCTGCACTCCAGATTCTAACTAAAAAAAGTAGACCATCCGGGCATCTTTGGAATACTCATGTCACGATCACCGTCAGTTCCTGTCACTTCCTGGACTACATTCCCCATAATCCTCTCTGCCAATCACCTGCACTCACTCCACCAATCACTACACTAATCACCACACCCAGCTGCCATGCATTATCTGGACTATAAAAGACTCACACAGTCATCACCTTATCGCTAAGTCTTGTTTTCACTCGTGTTACATTTCTGAGCATTACCTTGTATCCTGTTTGTCTATCTGTGATTGATCTTGCCTGATTCCTGTTTTACGACCCATTGCTGCCTGCCTCGATCCTTGCCTGTACCCTGACTACAACTCTGCCTGTTCCTTATTGCTCCTGTTTGTTCCTGTTTGACCCTGCCTGTACGACCACGCTCACTTCTAATAAAACGCTGCATTTGGATCCCCTGCCTGAGTCTCCCTTCGTAACAACTCATTTCAACGTACTACAATTTAGGACACACTAATTCTAATTTCAAACACTATTTAGGGCGGATAGTACGCAAATTGGGATGCAGCAGCAGCATCTCATTCCCAGGTTATATATGAAACTGAAGATCTTTTTCCTTTAAGTTTATTTTTCCCCATTGGCAGATTTTTTTTAATTTTGAAACATTTTTTCAGAAAAAAAGACTTAATACTTAATTTTGCATCTCAAGTACTGTAATCTTGATTCAACAATGTTTAGATATTTATACTGGAAAACAAGTAAAAAATACTAAGTGAGAAAATAATTTTCTGAGAGAAATCTAGCGTTAGCGTCAGTTCTGGCAGGTCACGTCAGTCAAGCTTGCATCAGCTGACTCCCTTGCATCTACCTATAGGAATACGACGCCTATTACGGCATCTATATATAAGCTCCTCAGTATTATCAGCAGCTATTGCATTTCTCAGGAGCAAATACCCTCCTCCATCCCCAGCTCCTCCTCTCTTCAGTCAGGATTGGCCTTATTTCCCCTGAATTAGACTAATTCTCGAAAAATGTGTATGTTAAATCATGACATTTAATTAATCTGCATGTTGGTCCTTATCTGTTTACCCTGGGGGGATTATTGCTGCTCTCCCTGCTTTTATCCATGCTAGGCTGCATGGATGTGCAGGGAGTTCTTGCCCAGAACAGAACCATACCGCCAATACAAACTCTATGCATTATCTATAATATTTGACGACAGTGGTCCTGACAGAAAGACATGCAATAACAAATTTCAGAACGTTGCAGGCTTTGAGAGCACTCCTGCATTTTTAAGAGATTATTTTTCTACTGTTATTTATCAATGCAGTGACGTTAAGTTATTAGGCTGGAGACTAATCACACATGTAACTAACAGAGCAGTATAGTTTGGGCATGTACATCTTTAATTGCTTTCTCACCATTTTGCATTTCCTCTTCAAAAATTAATGAGCATGCAAATGGTTTCTAATAGACACTTCAAAGAGATAATCAAAGCCTCATCTAACAAAATACAGTATGTGCATATTTTATCAGCTTGCTAACAACACAACATAACGCACTTGCAAAACTCTTTAAGTCTTCATTACACTGCAAACCATATTTATGTGATACTTCCAGCTCACACCCTCAAGTTATATGTACTTGTGTTAGTGATGCATGTTCAGCATGCAGTGTGCTGAACTTGATAGCATAGTGCCAAGCACAAAAGTTAATAATGTCCTTTGCAGGTGCCCGCTGATGAAGGATGGCACCTATGGTGCCCACTTCCTAGGGCTGCCCCCTAACCGACTCTTCTGTGCCCTGCGGCACGTCTTAATTTGTTTCCTACCGAGTTATTAAGCATCCTCTGTGAGAGCTGATCAGTGTGATTTAGCAGCTGATTAGGAAAATCACTTTATAAATTACATGTAACAGCTATGTAATTAAGGTACAAGTAACTGGAGTAACTTAACAGTTTAAATGATCGGTAAACATGAAATAATATAACTTTTTTTATTAAAACATTTTATTGAACTTTTAGACAATCTTTTTTTTTTTCTTTTTTACATTTATTTGTATAGCGCTTTTCACAATACATATTGTTTCAAAACAGCTTTACAGAAAAATGTATGTTTCGGCACCTCAATTTAGAGTAATCTGATATCAGAGGTGACTGTGTCAAAGTAATGTGTCCTGTTAAATGTTGCTGTAGATTTAGCAGCACAGTACTGTAAAAACCTACAGTACAATACCATATTTCTATATTACATTAGGGCTGTGACAGTGGCAAATTTTGAGAGACGAGTGCGACACATGTCTCGAGAGCAGCGGAACTTTTATTATAACACAGTCGCCACTTCCGCTTCGTCTGAGTATGTGGGGTAATATTAGATACAATTGTGTGTTGAAAGTTGTTATGATGCTATTCTGTGCATTCACTCGGCAGCTGCTATGAGACACTTGTTGCACACTGAAGATTCGATATTAAGCCCGGAACACACCAAGTCGACGCCAACGGACTAGTGGCACGAAAGCAGACTGCGGGGTTGGCTCACGTCGGCAGTGTCTGGGTCCACCGTTCTGCGTCCGCGTAAGATGAAATGCCTTTCCATACCAGCAGGTGGCAGTAGCTGAACAGCCAATCAGAATGATCAGATGGCCCCGACAGACCGTCAAGCTCCAACGCTGATTCAACCAACTTCAGCCGACGGTGCGGAACACAGTGAGAAAACCTAGTCGGCCGACGAACAAAAACTACCTGACGCCCGACTGTCGGCTTGGTGTGTTCCGGGCTTCAGGTATGGTAAAACATGGTACTCACTGTAAATCAAGAAAACGAGATTCAAACAATAAGACCTACTGTGTTGAGATATATAACATGATGTGTTTTCTGTCGGTTAATATATCCAAACAGTTGCTTACCTGTCTAATAAAGCAAATAATATATTAAAGTGTCTTTGGTGTTTCCATGGTTTCTACAAAATAAAACCACAAACCGAGGGTGACACGGGTATGATGTCATTGATAGGCGACACACGGACACAGCCCATGTCCTGGTTAAAATTGCTTATCTCTCAGGATTTAAACATTCCTGGAATTATTTGGGATAATGTGAGTACAAGTCAACAAAATATATAACATTGTTCTAGTGGTTTTTGGATATTTTAATCTAAAAATCCTACATATTGTGCCTTTAACTGGTTGCATATGTCAGATTTATTGCATAACTCGGGCTGTCACAAGGAAGCTTATGAGTGTTTTGTAAGTATTAGCCATAATAATAAAACCTTTGAAAAATTAAAAATTAGTTATATTTTGTTTTGCTACAGAATTTTCATTCACCATTTCTACCTTATACTCAGAGGTCATCTGTGGGCAGGTGGGGGTGGGGTCTATTGTACCTTTAACATTTTTATTTATTGGTTTAAATAGTAGAAAAATAGGCATTATTCATTATAAAATTATTTATATCGTTGTATTGGATCAGGGAGCATCAGAATCTCTCTCTCTCTCACACACACACACACACACACAATATTATTGGGTTTTTCCTGGCTCAAAACAAGGCAGAGGTAGTAAAATCCTTGGTATGTCTAGGGGGGTGCCTAGTTTTTAGTTAAAACTGTCAAGTTATAAAGCAATATCCATATAATGACCACTAGGAGGTGCTCTTGGCAAATGTTTTCTCTGAAGAGAAATACGTTCAGTTGAAAACGAAAGTAAAAGAGTGACGCACTTTCGTTGCGTCTTACCGTAAAATGAGAGATTAGTTTAATAATTAATATCCCATCCACCCACAATTAATTGGAATGTTATTTTTTTATTACTTGACCCGCCCGACCCGCGGATTATCCGCAGTATCCACGGATATAACCGCGATCCGCGCATCACTATCTAACGGTTCGAGAATGGACCCAGGCCGGGAGCTCCCAACCGTGTCGGTGGAAAAGGGGCATCTGAGGCGACTGCCTTTTTGTCGACAGCCGGAGGCGGTATTGGGTAGCCTATTAGTTCTAATGTGTCAGGGGAATGTTCTCTAATCAAAGTAATATCATACCTTCTTTTCTCTTCTTTTTAAAGAACGTCAAAAGATCCACTCGAACCGTTCTCCTGATCCTTTTGAACTAGCTCGAAAAATGACGAAAGCTTGCTTGAATCAGAGCTCTGGCGTGACTGTGCGCAGCGTGTTACAATACTGAGTTCTGATTGATCAATAGCTGTTATTTATAGTTTGTTAATAGGTTGTTTGCAATCACGTGGTTGTGGTGACGCGCGAAATTCCGGTGGCGGGCAAGCAGTGAAAATTAGAATGGAAGAAATGGGGGAAAGTCCTTTCTTTGCTGGTTTGGAAAGGTATAAACAGAAAATCACAACATATGTTGGACGCGATCCTTATGTTATGAAGAGGAGCGACTTTTCAACTGAATTAAAAGACTTTCCTGCCATCGAGGAGGCAGATATAGAGGATGTGAAGCTGCCGTCACACTACTGTGTTCAGTTCTAGTCTGGGTTTGTCGGGGTTTGTTTATATCGCGCTGCCTTTCTACTACTTCAAGTTAGAACATTATTTTGATTTTCTGTCGTGATTGTGAAAAATGTCGCCATTGTAGGTCATTTATGCTGAATCGATAACTGTAATAGGAACTCAGGATATCGTTTGTGGGGAAAAAAATGGACGGTAATACAATTTTCGCCTTGTTTGAGAAGGTGAGGGAAGACGACTAGCAAATGTAATAATGTCACTATAAACTCACTGCCTTTCACTCAAAATAATCACATACTTTGCTGAGTTTTGTATTTGGTTTTTGTGTAATAATTAACATTATGTTTTAGAGTATGATCACTTGGCTTGTGAATGATTATAACTTGCACACAGCCACTTCAAAACTGTTCACGAGCTTCTATGGGTTTGATTTTGGTTGTCATTTGTTGAAATAAATACAAAAATACAGCGTGTCTGTCTTTGAACGTGACCCTCCGATTCTCCTCCGTGGTCATATGGGAAAGTGAATATTTACAAAAACAACATTAAAACTAGTTACATTTACACGCTTCCAACAAATAAATGGATCGACTTCTGTCAGCTTGTTGAACACATTTTATTAGGACATTTTCTACCATACAATGGCTGAAGCAGCAGCACGTGACACTGTTCTCATGGTAACCAGATCAACATTGTGAACAGAATACTACAAAACTAAAGTGAAAATACCAAATTATAATTAAAATCTCTGCAAGCGATAGCATGAAGAATGTGAATATTTAACCAAGTTAAAAAGGTAAGCAGGTATCCATATCAGCAGACGCAAAAGGCTATAAAAGGCGACAACTTTTAAAGTTAAAAAACGAAATAAGTTATAAAAAAACGGTAGAAGTTATGTAAACGATATAAACACCTTCTGGGTTCTCGATTTTATCGATTTGAGCCAGGTTCCATAAACAACGGGAAACATGCGAATTTTGAGTTTTTGATATGATTCCTATATAGAAACATCACTCCCTGCCCTCCAGATAACTTTTACATAATACATAACATGGTTAATGTAAAGGGGATGGTGGCTTTACATAGGGGATGCTTTTTGTACCGTCTGTTCATCTTTATTGGTGCTGTGGATAACATGTTTTGTCATATGTGCATTTGTGTGCCTTGATATGTTACATTTTCACAGTTGAAGGGAAGAAATGTACTGCCTGACAGGGAGTGAGCAGAAGATCTGAACAGTGGTGCAGAGTGATGGCCATCAACCTGCGTGTCAACAGCTTCATTCAGTCCTTGATGGTGTTTAAATGGAAGACTTTACACTGAGGGTCTGTGGCCTGTTTGTCACCATCCACATGTCCTATAGTTAGAGGTGAAGGTTGTGGGACACTTGTTTTTGCTCACTTTTTAAGATAAATCAAATTGCTGATGCACTGTACCAGGGCCGTCACTAATAGGGCAAAAGATGGTGACAATTCTAGGGGCCTCCACCTTATCCCAGCTAGAGGTCTGCATTCCCAATAAGATTTCTTGCTGCGCGGGATTACATGTTGAATGAAAGGCAGATTGCGGTTGGTAACTAGTGTACTTTAGGAGGGAGCGGGCGGTCTGACAATAACCCAGTCGCTCTGGGGCAATGTGATTCATACTTGAGTGAACAAGTGAAATCCATCAGCCTAATTTTTTTAGTTGCATCACTTTTCTTTTAATGAATACATTAAAACTCAATGTGGAGGGGCAGCAGTTATTATGCATTTGAAATTGTTTATGGGCTACATAAGCATCCAGAGGTCTTCAACAACTAAAAATTGATAAAGAAAATAATCAACAACCAATTTTATTATCAGTTACTATGTCAGGACACAAATTTGTATAATGACATGGGTATGACGTAAAGGAGAGGGTGACTTATGCGGACATTACACCATGTCCCCATTTTTCAAAAGGCTTATAAATCATACAGAATGAGTTTTTTTTTTTTTTTTTGAGAAAGTAAAAATGTGCAGTTTTCTGTGATGGGTAGGTTTAGGTGTAGGGTTGGTGTAGGCAGGGCAATAGAAAATACGGTTTGTACAGTATAAAAACCATTACGTCTATGGAATGTCCCCACAATTCACAAAAACAAACCTGTGTGTGTGTTAGTGTGCGTGCGTGTGTGCGCACGCGTGTGCATGTGTACGCTCTGGCAAAGGGAACCTCCTTTAGTGACTTAATAGTAGCATTTAATAGCAAAAGAAAATGCATTTATATGCATTTATTAAAATGCTTCAAATAAGAACAAAATCTTATAAGCATAGAATTTTATGCATGGTGATGCGTCATGAGATTTGACAGATTGCTTGTGCTGTTTAATGTGGTTAAGAGACCTTTTGTCATGATCACCGTCTGCTCCTGTCAGTTGCCTGACTACACTTCCCACAATCCTCCCTGCCAGTCACGTTCACTCCACACCAATCACCTGTTGCCACATACAGCCTAGCACACTATCACTAATCACCACACCCAGCTGCAGCTCATTATCAGGACTATAAAGGACTTTCACTCACACCACCTCACCGCGAAGTCTCGCTAACATTGTTACAATTCTGAGCGTTTATTCCCTGTCTGCCTGTATATTGTTACCGTTCCTGCCTGTTCTCTGTTTATTGACCCTTTGCTGCCTGTCCTGACCCTTGCTTTGTATACCGACATGTGAGTGATATCTGCCTGTCCTGATCATTGCCTGTTCCTTGACCACGATTCTACCTGTTCCTTGCTGTTCCTGTTCGCTCCTGATTGACCTTGCCTGTACGACCACTCTCACTTTAATAAAAGCTGCAAATGGATCTTACCATGAGTCCGCATTCGTTACACCTTTATCCCCAGTGCATAACTTACATTGCACTGATATATTCTTAACTGTAAATATTATACATTAAAATTCAGTTTCACAAAATACCTCGTCTTTACTGCATGTAAGCTGACATTAAACTTTAAAAGCTTCATTAAGAAAGTGTGTACATGTATGTCAACAAGCATAAATAAAGTATTTATTTTGGTAAAATAGTTGAATGTCAAATTTTGATTTAATTGGATCTACGTTTATTTAATATTTATTCATGTAATGCAAGTAATTATATTTTAATAAGAACAATAAATGTAATGGAATCACTCAAAGAAATGTTTATCTTTAATTTCATTCATAATTTAGTAGTGTAAATTGTCCTGCATTAAAGTTATGGAAAATAGCTCTCTTTTGTTACAATGATTATAATATTTACATTATAACTTCTAGCACCACTCACTTAATTTAGAATGGCTTCATTGGTAAAGCATCAAAAAAGAGGTGGAACTACACTTTTTGGACTATACAGCTAAAAAACAACACACAAATAGAACAGGCACTGAAATGTAATCCAACAACCAGCTATGAATGCTAAGGGTGTTCGGCAGAGACAAAATCTGTATCTACCTTATAAATATCATCCTTATATATATATATATACAGTGGGTACGGAAAGTATTCAGACCCCCTTAAATTTTTCACTCTTTGTTATATTGCAGCCATTTGCTAAAATCATTTAAGTTCATTTTTTTTCCTCATTAATGTACATACAGCACCCCATATTGACAGAAAAAAACACAGAATTCTTGACATTTTTACAGATTTATTAAAAAAGAAAAACTGAAATATCACATGGTCCTAAGTATTCAGACCCTTTGCTCAGTATTTAGTAGAAGCACCCTTTTGATCTAATACAGCCATGAGTCTTTTTGGGAAAGATGCAACAAGTTTTTCACACCTGGATTTGGGGATCCTCTGCCATTCCTCCTTGCAAATCCTCTCCAGTTCTGTCAGGTTGGATGGTAAACATTGGTGAATAGCCATTTTTAGGTCTCTCCATAGATGCTCAGTTTGGTTTAAGTCAGGGCTCTGGCTGGGCCATTCAAGACCAGTCACAGAGTTGTTGTGAAGCCACTCCTTCGTTATTTTAGCTGTGTGCTTAGGGTCATTGTCTTGTTGGAAGGTAAACCTTCGGCCCAGTCTGAGGTCCTGAGCACTCTGGAGAAGGTTTTCGTCCAGGATATCCCTGTACTTAGCCGCATTCATCTTTCCCTCGATTGCAACCAGTCGTCCTGTCCCTGCAGCTGAAAAACACCCCCACAGCATGATGCTGCCACCACCATGCTTCATTGCTGGGACTGTATTGGACAGGTGATGAGCAGTGCCTGGTTTTCTCCACACATACTGTTTGGAATTAAGGCCAAAAAGTTCTATCTTGGTCTCATCAGACCAGAGAATCTTATTTCTCACCATCTTGGCAAACTCCATGTGGGCTTTCATATGTCTTGCTCTGAGGAGAGGCTTCCGTCGGGCCACTCTGCCATAAAGCCCCGACTGGTGGAAGTTGTAGAAAGTCAACCATCACTGTAGCCCTACAGTGATGGTTGACTTTCTACAACTTTCTCCCATCTCCGACTGCATCTCTGGAGCTCAGCCACAGTGATCTTTGGGTTCTTCTTTACCTCTCTCACCAAGGCTCTTCTCCCCCCATAGCTCAGTTTGGCCGGACAGCCAGCTCTAGGAAGGGTTCTGGTCATCCCAAACATCTTCCATTTAAGGATTATGGAGGCCACTGTGCTCTTAGGAACCTTAAGTGCAGCAGAATTTTTTTTGTAACCTTGGCCAGATCTGTGCCTTGCCACAATTCTTTCTCTGAGCTCTTCAGGCAGTTCCTTTGACCTCATGATTCTCATTTGCTCTGACATGCACTGTGAGCTGTAAGGTCTTATATAGACAGGTGAGTGGCTTTCCTAATCAAGTCCAATCAGTATAATCAAACACAGCTGGACTCAAATGAAGGTGTAGAACCATCTCAAGGATGATCAGAAGAAATGGACAGCACCTGAGTTAAATATATGAGTGTCACAGCAAAGGGTCTGAATACTTAGGACCATGTGATATTTCAGTTTTTCTTTTTTAATAAATCTGCAAAAATGTCAACAATTCTGTGTTTTTCTGTCAATATGGGGTGCTGTGTGTACATTAATGAGGAAAAAAATGATTTTAGCAAATGGCTGCAATATAACAAAGAGTGAAAAAAATTTAAGGGTGTCTATATAAATATATAATATATATCAGTGGAGTGCGGTCCATATAAGCTGCGAATCCTCTGCATACCCAAGCCATTCATGGACTCGGCAACTAATATTAACATTATAAATTACTATTAAATCCCTTGTTTGAGATGTACCATAAAGCCTACATGAGTGGAAATGAGTATGTAACTGTCCGTAATTTATTTATTTGCCAAACCATGGTAATTTTCTTTAAATCTGCCAGTTAAGGAGACTTCCGGGTAAGCTGATCTACAGAAGCTTTTGCGCCTTCACGCTTTTTTTATGGAGCGTCATCATTGTAGCGTGTTCTCATTGGTTTGCTGGTCTATGGCGTTTTTCATAAGCAGGATAAGCTGTGAGCGGAACGCTCACCCAAGAGAAAAAATGAGCTGCTGCCAAATCTCGATCACAGAAAATCACATTGTATTTGATACAAATCGAACTAGACTTAGCCAAAATGGGGAAACAAATCACAACTAAAACTATTTTCATAGTATTTAATTTTTAAATTTCATAGTATTTAACTTATGTTATTCTTATTTTAAATTATTAGTTTAAAAAATACTTCTGGCTTACAATTAAATTGATGCCATGGTGTTTTTTATTTGTCTTGTCTGATTTTGATGTGTGTGTGAGTAAACTAACACTGAGAACATGAGCGTCTCACATATAAGCCCTAAACCAGGACATTCTAAAACACTTAATGTGAAAAAGCTTAACGTGGCTTAATTTATAAAG